>NW_022436994.1:13274582-13362908 GCF_009761245.1 Sapajus apella
TGTGTGTGTGTGTGTGTGTGTGTGTGTGTGTGTGTGTGTGTGTGTGTATGATTTGTCTTTGAAGGAATCTATATAGTAGGGGTTGAGGGGTTCTTGGTAAGCAAAGTTTATTGAACTGAATATCATGCAATCTGAAGGATCTAGAGTTACCAATTGTCCACTTGAGGCAAAGGGGACAGCAAGCATACTATCTTCTTTCTATTTTAGGCTTTGATTGCCTTTGAAGCAAATGAAGAAGAGCTGGGATTTTCTGAGTCCTCTCCCATTTCAGCCACAAAAAGTATGAGATGAAGTCCATCCTAGCAAAACCCAAAGCTGGGGAAGGAGGCGATTGGTAACAAAAGTGAACAATAAGAAACAGAATACAGAGTTCTGTCATCTGGAGTCTTTGATCACACTCCCTCTCCTTCCTAGGAAGGCAGGTGTGGCACTGTGTGTGACCCCATCTCTTTCCAGAGCCTTCCCTTAGAAAGGGGTTTTGTATGGATGAGCAATTCAGTCTTTAAAGGACAGTTAAATTGCATTTGGTAAACTTTAATCCACTTTGAAGTATTTTTAAATATTTTGAATCCAGTATGTGTTTTAAGGTAACTTTATATCAGGGGCGTGTGGACGCTGAGGGCAAGGGAGGGGGCACATCAGTTACAGTAAACCATGACAGTATTGTTTTCTGATGTCATATCTATGTGTATGTGCACAGTATTCAGTTCCCTTCTTAAGGGAGTCTACCAATCTTTGAAGAATAAACATTCAACTTCAAAAATCCTTGTGGTAAGTAAATGCTTTTCAGACTTTCCTGCTCAAGTGAGTCGTCACACGACCAGTGATATAAGTGTGTGACTGCTGTCAAATATGCACTGGCACACGTATACACATTTGTGAACTAATGTGTTAATGTTTTGGGAGAGAAGCAACATGCTGGTATGCTAAGATACATCAAAAGAAACATAAATGTGATGTAATGCTGAAGACAGTATGAAAATGGAGGAAATACATACGAGATATTTCTCATTTTCTGTGAGATAAGCATGAGAATCATTAGAAAAAACAACAAATTGAAAAAGTTAACCAAATGTCTCCAAGCTGATGTAATATATATTTATAATTTTTCTCTTGAAAAATATCTTTCTAGTGATACTAAAGTACATGTTTCTGAATCTCCAACATCTTTTAGATCTATGGGGCATTTGAAAGTATTTATGGTATCTGAAATGCTTATGTATTGTCCAGGATTTTATCTGGTTTCAAACTTATTGTTTGGACCTGGGAGCAAAATGGAGAATACTTTTAATGGTACTAATGGGACTCTTCCCATAAATACTGATGTCATTTATGTACCATGACTGATTTAAGAATAAACTTGTGGGGAAACAAAACATTGGCATGAGCACAGATCTACATATTTCAAGTCACAACTTCCAAAGAAATCACAGAGAAACAACTCTCATTGTTCACTATGAGAAATGGTTTTTGAAGGAGAGTGTGCAAATATGATGCTATGACCTTTTGTGGGTAGTTGTTTATTGACTTCACAAAGGGCCCAAAATCTACTGATTATGCAAGCAATTGGGCAATGTGGCATCAAAGGTTTCTGCAGGATTCCCAAGCAAGATGGATAAATAGGAACAACTCTGGTCTGCAGCTCCCAGCAATACCAATGCAGAAGGCAGGTGATTTCTGCATTTCCAACTGAGGTACCTGATTCATCTCACTGGGACTGCTTAGACAGTGGGTGCAGCCCACAGAAGGTGAACTGAAGCAGGGTGGGGTGTCGACTCACCCAGGAAGTGCCAGGGGTTGGGGAACTCCCTCCCCTAGCCAAGGGAAGCCGTGAGGGACTGTGCCGTGAGAAATGGTGCACTCTGGCCCAGATACTATGCTTTCCCATGTCTTCACAACCCGCACACCAGGAGATTCCCTTGGGTGCCTACATCACCAAGGCTCTGTGTTTCAAGCACAAAGCTGGGCAGCCATTTGGGCAGACACTGAGCTAGCTGCAGGAGTTTTTTTTTTTTTTTTTTTCATACCCCAGTGATGCCTGGAATGACAGCAAGACAGACTGTTCACTCTCCTGGAAAGGGGGCTGAAGCCAGGGACCTGAGTGGCCTTGCTCAGCAGATCCTACCCGACGGAGCCCAGCAAGCTAATATCCACTGGCTTGAAACTCTTGCTGCCAGCACAGCAGTCTGATGTCCACCTGGGACTCGAGCTCAGTGGGAGGAGGGGTGTCCACCATTACTGTGGCTTGAGTATGCGGTTTTCCCCTCACAGTGTAAACAAAACCGCAGAAGTTTGAACTGGGCAGAGCCCACCGCAGCTCAGCAAAGCCACTGTAGCTAGACTATCTCTCTAGATTCCTCCTCTGTGGGCAGGGCATCTCTGAAAGAAAGGCAGCAGCCCCAGTTAGGGGCTTATAGATAAAATTCCCATCTCCCTGGGACAGAGCATGTAGGGGTATGGGCAGCTGTGGGCACAGCTTCAGCAGACTTAAACATACCTGCCTGCCAGTTCTGAAGAGAGCAGCAGCCCTCCCAGCACAGCACTCAAGCCCTGATAAGAGACAGACTGCCTCCTCAATGGGTCCCTGACCCCTGTGCCTCTGTCAAAACTGGGACCTCTGCCCACCATTGGGTATTGCATTTACCCACCTTTTTTAGTCACAGCTGGCTTTTACCCATAGATACCTCCTCTACTGTCTGAAGTCTGAACTATGCAATCCAGTAAATAAAATACTGAGGGAAATTAATGAATAAATAAGTGCACAGCACTAGGGAATGACATAAGCCTCAGGAGACCTCTCCCATTCCAACCCCACAGAAGATAGTGAGCCTGCTCACACATTGAACACATTGCTACTACAATCGGCATCTGAAAAAGCCATTTTACAAAGACTCTCTATAACTAAGGAAATTATACAGAGTCTTCACCCCTGAAAGCACAAAGAGTTGAATTAAGTTTTAATAAATTATAATCATTAAAGTCACATCTTCAAGGGAGGAAAAGAAAAAACACAGTCAAAAATTTCAAAATAATTAAAAGAACCCAAATCAAAAGGAACCAGAAAAATAATTCTGGTGATATGACAAAGCAGGGTTCTGTAACACCACTAAGATCACACTAGCTCTCTAACAATGCATACAGACCAAGATGAAATCTTTGAAATATCAGATAATAAATTCAAAAGGTTGATTATTAAGTTACTCAAGGAGATACAAGAGAAAGGTGAAAACCAACATAAAAAAATGTAAAAAAAAAAAAAAAAAATCAGCATATGAATAAAAAACTTTCTAAAGAGATAAATACTTTTAAAAAATTAACCAGAACTTTTGGAAATAAAAGATGCATTTAGGGAATTACAGAATGCAGTGGAAAGTTTTAACAATAGACTAGATTAAGTAGAAGAAAGAATTTCAGAAATTGAAGACAATGCTTTCAAATCAATCCAATCAGACAAAAAAAAAATAAAAGAGACAATACCTCCAAGAAATATGGGGTTACATAAATCAGCCAAACCAAAGAATTATTGGTGTTTCTGAGGGAGAAGAATGAAACAAAAAGTGTGGAACGTATTTGAGGGAGTAATTGAGGAAAGCCTCCCTGGTCTTGCTGGAGATTTAGACATCAAAATACAAGAAGTGCAAAGAACTCCTAGGAGATTTATTGCAAAAAGAATATCACCAAGGCATATGTCATCAGGCTATCTAAACTCAAAGGAAAGGAAAGAATTGTAAGTATTGAAACAAAACTATCATGTAACCTATAAAGGAAAACCTGTCAGGCTAGCAGCATAATCAGCAAAACCATACAAGCCAGAAGGGACTTGGGTACTATATTTAGCCTCCTCAAATGGAATAACAATCAGTCAATAATTTTGTATCCAGCAAAACTAAGATTCATAAATGATGAAGAAATAAAGTATCTTTCAGACAAGCAAATGTTAAGGGAATTTGTCTGTACCAGATTGGCCCCACAAGAACCGCTAAAAGGAATTCTAAATCTTTTAGAAACAAAAGGTTGATATGAATTAAAATAGAACCCCTAGAAAGCATAAAATGCATAGGCCTATGAAACAATAACATAGTGAAGAAAACAAAGTATCTACGTAACAATCAACATAATGGCTGAAATAGTACTTAATATCTCAATATTAATGTTAAATGTGGTCTAAATGCTACACTTAAAAGATATAGATTGGCAGAATGGATAAAAACTCACAAATAAAATATCTTCTGTCTTCAAGAGATTCACTAACATCTAAAGATTCTTACAGATTCAAGGTAAAGGGGTGGAAAATATGTTACATGAAAATGGAAACCAAAAGTGAGCAGGAGTAGCTATTATAATATCAAATAAAACAGACTTTAAGACAACAACAGTAAATATAAGAAAAAGAAGATCATTATATAACAATTAAAGGATCAATTTAACAACAAGATATTGCAATCCTAAATATATCTGCACCTAACTCTGGAGCTCCCAGATTTATAAAACATTTATTACTAGACCTAAGCAAACTGATAGGCAGCAACACAATCATAATGAAGGACTTCAACACTGCATTGACAGCACAGACAGACTCTCAAGGCAGAAAGTCAACAAAGAGAAATACTGGGCTAAATTGAACTCTAGCACAAATGGACCTAACAGATGTTTACAGAACATTCTACCCAAGAACTGCAGAATATACAGTCTTCTCACCAGAACACTGAATATTCTCCAAGATAGATTATATGAGAAACCACAAAACAAGTCTTAGTAAATATTTTTAAAATCAACATTATATCTTCTCAGACCACAGTGGAATAAAACTAAAATTCAACTCAAAAAGGGATACTCAAAACTATGCAAATCAATAGAAATTAAATAATCTGCCCCTGAGTGATTTTGGGGTTAACAATGAAATCAAGATGAAAATTTAAAATTATTCAAAATGAAAAATAGCAACATAAGTTACCAAGACACCTGGGATACAGCAAAGTGTGTTAAAAGGAACATTTATAGCAGGAAATGCCTAATTCAAAAAGTCTGAAAGGTAAAAAATGTGACCTTTAATTTAATTCACTACATAAACAGAATTAAAAGCAAAAAACATATGATCGCCTCAATAAATTCACAAAAAGCATTCAATTAGATCCAGCATCCCATTAAGATAAAAACCCTCAGCAAAATAAGCGTAGAAAGAACATACCCAAAAGTATTAAGAGCAATATGTGACCAACCCACAACCAATATCATACCAAATAGGGAAAAGTGAAAGGCATTTTCCCTAAGAACTGGAATAAGAAAAGGATGGCCACTTTCACCATTTCTATTCAACACAGAACTGGAAATGCTAGTTAGAGCAATCAGGTGAGAGAAAGAAATAAAAGACATCCAAATTGGGAAAAAGGATGCCCAACTTCCTAGAAAACTCTCAAGATTGTCTAGGAAACCCTAAAGATTCCTCCAAAAGACCCTAGATTTGATAAATGAATTCAATAAAGTCTCAGGTTACAAAATCAATGTATACAAACCAGTAGATGGCTATACAAAAACAATGACCAATCTGACAATGAAATCAAGAACTCAATCCTTTTTTACAATAGCTGCAAAAAATTAAAATATCTCAAAATATACTTAACCAAAAAGGTAAAAGATCTCCACAAGAACCATAAAACACTGCTGAGAGAAATCATAGATAACAAAAACAAATGGAAAGGCATCCCATATTCATGGTTTGGAAGAATCAATAACATGAAAATAACCATACTGACCAAAGCAATTTACAGATTTCACACAATTCCTATCAAAATAGCAACATCGTTTTTCACAGAATTAGAAAAAACAATTCTAAAATTCATATGGAACCAAAAAAGAACAAATCTGGAGGTATCAAATTGCCCAACTTCAAATTATATTACAAGGCTATGGTAACCAAAACAGCATGGTCCTGTTAGAAAAGTAGATACATAGACTAATGGAACAGAATATAGAGCTCAGAAATAAAGCCAAATATTTACAACCAACTAATCTTCAACAAAGCATACAAAATATAAATTGGGGAAAGGACATCCTGTTCAATAAACGCTACTGGGAAAACTGGGTAGCCACGTGTAAAAGAATGAAACTGGATCTGCCCACATAGAAAATTCAACAAAAAATGGATTAAAGTCTTAAATCAAAGACCTGTAGCCATAAAGACTCTAGGAGAAAACCTAGGGGAAACTCTTTTGAACATTGGCTAGGCAACAAATTTATAACTAAGAACCCAAAAGCAAATACAACAAGAACAAAAATAAAGGCCGAGTGCAGTGGCTCACGTCTGTAATCCCCACACTTTGGGAGGCTGAGGTGGGTGGATCACGAGGGCAAGAGATTGAGACCATCCTGGCCAACATGGTGAAACCCCATCTCTTCTAAAAATACAAAAATCAGCAGGGCGTCTGGCATACGCCTGTAGTCCCACCTACTTGGGAGGCTGAGGCAGAAGAAGCGCTTGAACCCAGGAGGCAGATGTTGCAGTGCTCCAGCCTGGTGACAGAGCAAGACTCCATCTCAAAAATAAAAAAAGAAAAAAAAGAAATAAATGAAACCTAATTAAACTAAAAAGCTTCTGCACCACAAAAGAGATAATTATCAGAGTAAGCAGAAAACTAACAGAATGGGATAAAATATTTGCAAACTACCTGTATCTGAAAAAGGACTAATATCCATAAACTTCAAGGAACTCAAGTCAGCAAGAAAAATACAATCCCATCAAAAAGTGGGCAAATGACATGAACAGACACTTCTCAAAAGAAGATATACAAATGGCCAAGAAGCATATAAAAAAATGCTCAACATCACTATAAACTACACCTAACAGACATCTATATCGTCCACCAAACAACAGCAGAATACATGTTATTCTTATATGCATGCAGACATTCTACAGGACAGAACATTCTATGTCATGCCTATGGTCCCAGCTACTTGGGAGCTGAGGTGGGGGGATCACTTGAGCCTGGGAGGCAGAAGTTGCAGAAGTCAACCTCTGACTTTGAAGAAGTCTCAAAAATTTAAAAGAAATCATACAAAAGATTGACATGGCACAAAATGAAATGAAAATAGAAATCAATAGAAGGAAATTTGTGAAATTTTTAAATATGTGGAAATAAAACAACACATCCTTAAACAACCAATGGATCAAAAAAGAAATCATAAGAAAAACTTAAAAACACCTTGAGATGAAGGCAAATGCAACATATCAAAATATGTTAAGATGTAGCTAAAGAAGTACTTAGAGAGAAATTTATAGTTCTAAAAACTTATATGAAAAAAGAAGACAATTTCACATCAACAACTTACCTTTCCATGATAAGAAACTAGAAAAAAAAGCTAACTAAACACAAAACAAGAAAGAGTAAAAAAATAATAAATATTAGAACCTAAATAAATAATAGAAAATATTAATAATTTAGAAAGCCAGCAAAACTAAAAGTTGATTATTTGAAACTTTCAACAAATTTAATAAGCCTTTAGCCAGACTGACCAATAATAAAAGACAGAAGACTCAAATTACTAAAATCAGGAGTGAAAGAGGGAACATTAGTACTAATAATAAAAAATTAAGAAGAATTTTAAGGGACCACTATGAACAATAATATACCAATATTTTAGATTACCTATCTGAATAAACAAATTTCTAGAAAGACACAAACTGCCAAAACTTAGTGAAGGAGAAGTTGAATAAAAGTAAGAAGTAAGAAGGTTAAATTAGTAATTTAACCTTCTTACAAAAAGAAGGTTAAATTAGTAATAATAATAACAAACAACTTTTCACAAGGAAAAACCCAGGCCCAAATGGCTTCAGTGGTAATTTTACCAATCATTGAAATAATTAATTCCAAATATATCACAATTATTTGGAAAAAAATCCAGAATATATAAATAACTCTTACAACTCAAAAATAATTTTTTTTGCAGCACAATTTAAAAATAGGCAAATGATTTGAATAGAAAATTTTTCATCAAATAATTAATAAGCACATTTTTCAATCAGTGAAATGGACGTCAAAACCACAGAAAATATTACTTGACTAGTCCTACTAGGAACGCTGTTTTAAAGAAGATAATAATAAATGTTGGTAAGGATCTAGAAAAGTTGGAGCCCATATAAACTGCTGGTGAGATTATAAAATGGTATAGACTATTTGGAAACTAGCTTTATTATTACTCACAAAGTTAAATACAGAGTTACCATATGGCCTAACAATTCAACTCTTAGCTATATCTCAAGACAACTGAAAACAATGTTCATGCAAAAACTTGTTACATGACTTCAAATAGCAACTTTATTCATAATCGTTAATTATTGAGACCAATATTTTTGTCAAGTGATTAACAAAAGGTGGTATATCCATTCAATGAAATATTATTCAGCCATAAAAATAAATAAAGTATGTATTCATGCTTCAGTATTAAAGAACCTTGAAAGCATTATGCTAAGTAAAACAGCCAGACAAAAAGGCCACATACTATACAGTTCTATTTATATGAAATAACCAGAATAGGCAAATCTAAACATAAAAATTAGGTTAGTCATTGCCAGGGCTGAGGTCAGGAAGGAATTGGAGTGACAACTAATGGTATGGAGTTTTTTGGGGTAATGATAAAAATGTTCTTGAATTTAATGAGAGTGATGATTGCACAACTTTGTAAATACACTAAAAACCACTGAACTGTATATTATCAAAGGGTGATTTTTATGGTATATGAATAAAAAAATCTAAATTTTAAAAAATTAGACCATCAAAATTATAAAAAACATGAAGATACCTGAAGCTAGTGAGCAGAGTCAACAAATAGATAATTTGAGCATAAATTTATTCCAGATGAAATAAATCATGTTTTCTATATTATCTTCTATTCATTTATCAGTCAGAGAAAGACTTTAAAATCAGAGTTTGACTATTCACAGAGAAATAAATGCTGGAATACCTTACATTAAAAATCTGAAACAAGAACTGAAAGGACAAAATAATTATAAATAAAGAAGATTTAAAGATATTATAAATGGAAAAATACATTTATTGAAATAAAAAGAAACTTAATAGAAAAACCACCTCCAGACATGATGGAATCAAAGTGAAAATTAATTTGGTGAAAGATAGTACTCAGCAATTTGCCAAAAATAAAGCAAAAAGAAGAAAAGATGTTTTAAAAACTGAAATAGTAGTGAAGAGATAAGCTAAATAAATTGAGAGGTTCCAACATATGCCTAATAGAAGTTCTTGTAAAAAAAAATGGAGTGGATGTTGAAAAAGAAATATTTGAAGAAAGGTATAGGTTTTTTTAGGAAAAATGTACTCTGAATATGGAGCAAATTAAATAAAATTAAGGGGAAGTGGCAGAGAAAAAATAAAAATAATTAATTTAATTAAACCCGTAACTAGGCATAACTTTGGGAAAATTCAGGAAAAAATAAATAAGATAAAGGAAAGAGAGATTACTCTCCAAGGAACAATTTGACTACCACCAGAGATTCATTAATAACAACAGATTCTAGAAGAAAATGAAATTATATCTTTTTAAATGCCAAAGAAAAATAATTATCGAATTAGAATTTTATATCTAAACTGTCATGTATGAGTAAGGACATAAAGGTATATAAAGACATACGAAAACTACATAAATTTACTACAAAAGTATGAGCTCAGGCAGTGATTCTAACTTCTCACAAATTATGAATGACATGCAGGAAATGCAGATGTTTCCATATCCCATTTCAGTGGTGTTACATGGAGGTTCCAAAAAAGTCACTGGACTTAAAGAGGCCTGAGCTCAGGACCAAAAGGCTCAAGTATGCAGGGACATCATAGTTAGAAGCAAATAGCCAGGACTTAATTCAGTGGTCTTGTATGTTGTCCCAAAAGGTTAGATATGACCCTCAACAGTCAATTTAGGCGACCAACTAAGTTTTCCCAGGTCTCGGGTATTTCCTGGTATACAAAGTTTTTAATGCTAAGACGAGAACAAGCTTGGTTCTTGTCGGTTGGTTACCACAGCAGCCATCAATACAAGAATTGGGTCTTCCCCAGAAAAGACCTCAGCAAGCATACAGAGGATACTGTAAGGTTCTGACTCCCCTTTTCCCACCACTCAGTGCTACCTATATCCCTATATCACACAGAAGTAGGGCAAGACAAGAGAAAGGAAACCCATATGACTATGTTTTTACCAAAAGATTAAGACATCACAGAATAATAATTTAAATCAATTTATTTCATATTTTCCCATGATTGAGTGGGTAGCACTCATAAATGAGATTAGATACCTTAGGGAATGCTAAGTAGCTACATTTTCCTTCACACATCTTAGACTGTGTGAGATTGGTTAGCTTGCCATGCTACATATACAAGTTCTTAAATACTACCTTTTATAGTCTTTGAGACACTATTTTCCCACATGGAGACTTTGAACATGATCTCCTCATGGGCAGTGTCTAAACAATTATACTGGCAGGAACATTCAGGTTTACAAGAGCCCTGGTAGTTCTATTGAATGAATAAGTCTTCACAACTTGGAATTTAGCTCAAACTAATATTTGGCCTTGATGGAAAGACTGAAAAACAAACTAAAGTGTATTTGTCTGGTTGGGCTGCCATAACAAATTACCATAGACTCGGTGACTTAAAGAATGGAAATGTGTTTCGCACAGCTCTGGAGGCTGGGAAATCCAAGATCAGGGTGTCCGCTGATTCGGTTCCTGGTTAGGGTTCCCTTCCTGGCTGTGGCTGGCTGTTTTCTCACTGTTTCTTCACATGGTAGAGACAAAACTAGAAAGTTCTCTGGTGTCTCTTATTATAAAGACACTAATCTCATAATGAGGGACGGACCTTCATGACCCCATCTCCAAATACCATTACACTGGAGATTAGGGCTTCAATATATAAATTTTGGGGTGATACAAACATTTGGTCCATTACATAAAGCAAACTACTTGAATCTAGAAACTCTCTTACTACTTTATTCTAAGTTTTTACCTTTGTGCTTTAACAATCTTCTGGTTTCCAGCAGCAGTTTTAGGAAATCCTCTGATCTAGGATATATGAGTTTAGTGGCATTTCTCTGTTAAGGAAGAAGTTTTGTGGATGGTTAGCTGAACAATGCCAAACAAAGAGTCCAAGACGAAGACAATCTTACCTAATTCTCAAGAGTTACTTTCTATGATTTCCATTATAAGCTAGGAAGAATAAGGCTTGATTACTGCTATTGAAATATTGAGTAACATGGCTGGTCCTGTTTGGGAAGACTCAAGCTGTACTGGATAGTATTTACTCAGCATCAGTAGTTAGCTCTCAATTAGCAGAATGAGCAGTGGTGTGGGATTTTTTTTTTTTTTTTTTAAACAGGAACTTTCTCTATCACCCAGGCTGGAAGGCAGTGGCGTGATCATGGGATCATGGGATCATGGTTCACTGCAGCTTCAACATCCTGAGCTCAAGCATTCCTCCCACCTTGGCCTCCCAAGTAGCTAGGATTAAAGGCACGTACCACCATGCCCAGAAAATTCTTGGATTTTTTGTAAAGATGGAATTTCGCCATGTTGCCCAGGCTGGTCTCAAACTCCTGGACTCAAGCAATCCTCCCACCTCAGCCTCCCAAAGGGTTGGGATTACAGGTGAGTCATCATGCCTGGCTAGAAATTTTAAATGACACTTTAACCAATGCTTTTGGCTTGAGTATGATTTGTGACTCTGCTGAGGTTCCATAAATTCTGTGCAATAAGCAAAGCACCAGAGTTGCATTGTGAACACGCCATTTTGGAGGGGAATGGAAGCTGGTCGAATTTTCTTATTTTGGTGTCTGGTTCAACTACTTTCTCCTCCCTGCTCTCAATTGGTGCCTTTCCAAACTCATGTAAACCAAGCCCAGAAGAGTTGTTCTGTGATGAAGAGAACATCTATTTAGCTCTATCTGAGAGGCTCTGCAGAATAGGGAATAATAACACTTAAATTAAATAGAGCTAATATCACAAAAAGTTGAAAGAATGCCAGGGTTTGTCACAATAGTTATCTCTGAGAAGATAATATACATGTGGACAACTGAGAGGGATGAATTCATTGTGACTGTACTCTATTAGGCATATTAAAGAGCAAGTCAGACAAGACTCATTCCTTTCACTGAAGCAATTCAAATTGAAAGAGTCATGCAGAAACCAGTCTTTATATGGGGGAATACCATGTGGGTTCATCCTGTAAGATAAGAAACCATCTTCAATGTGAATGTCGGCTTTGGCTACTGTCAGAAAATAAAGAAAATTCTCATAAAATTATAAAGTCAGGATTTGCTTAAGAAAAGTTAATTTTATTCCAAGGTATAGTCAGGGGCTTGCTATTATAACCCAGAGACATCATTAGTTAAGCGCTGCAAGCTGTGGCCTGCTACAGTTCTCCTCCATCTAAAAACAGAGACTGCAAAAAGTTTTAGACGTATACACTAGACTTAGAGAAACTTACATGTGGTACACTGAGAGTCATGTACAAGAATCTTCATAGCAACACAATATCCATATGACTGGAGAATAAGCACATCATATTTGTGATAGAATATTATATTGTATAAAAATAAATATGCCATAGTTACACATAATGACATGAAAGCATCTTAGAATCTGTGAGTGAAGAAAGTTCACCTTGACTTTACTAAAGTACTGATAATACAGAATTAATAACTAACAAGCACTGCCTATGTTTCCTTCCTTTGTTTACTCCATCTGAACATTAAATTATGAGTTTCTTGATCTGTATGTTATGCACACTGTGCATTTGAGCTTCCGAGATAGTCCTCCATGTGGAAGTATGCTTTGTAATGGGTACATAGTTGAAGGAGAGATCTGAGGTCCTTGGATCCATGCTGATGACTGATGGGCTAATCATCCAAGCCGGTCCTGGAGCATCTTCCTGCAGGGTCTAATATAGAAAATTGAGGCTGGACATAGTGGCTCATGCCTGTAATCCCAGCACTTTCAGAGGCCAAGGCAGGCAATTCTCTTGAGCTCATGAGTTTGAGACCAGCTGGATGGAGCAACCTGGCAAAGCCACATCTCTACTAAAAATACAAAAATTAGCTGGGCATAGTAGTACATGCCTGTGGTCCCAGGTACTTGGGAGCTGAGGTGGAGGAATCACTTGAGTATGAGAGGCAGATGTTACAGTAAGCTGATATTGTGCCATTGCACTCTAGCCTGGGTGACAGAGTGAGACCCTGTCTCAAAAACAAAATTTTATATATAGATATGTTTGTGTGTGTGTGTGTGTGTGTGTGTATTACATATACATGTAACACACATATATAGCATATATAATTGTATATTATATAGTATGTTATATATAATACATATATTATGTATGTATTAATATTGGTTAATATTATATATAATATTTAATTACATATACATGTATGTAATTGAAAGATCTAGGCCACCTTGACTGAAGGTGAAATATCTTAGTCAGTTTGGGGTGCTTTAACAAACATTTAAGACTGGATAATATATAAACAATAGAAATTTATTGCTCATAGTGCTGGAGTCTGGGAAGTCCAAATTCAAGGCACTGCCAGATTTGGTGGCTGGTGAGGGCCAGTTCTTCACAGATAGTGCATTCTATGTGACCTCAAATGCAAATAATCTCCCTCACACCCCGTTTATAAGGGCACTAATCCCATTCATGAGAGCTCTGTCCTCATGATCAAATCACCTTACGAAGTTCCTGCCTCTTGATACACGAATTTGTGGGGGACACATTCAGACCACAGCATCAAATGAGGAAGTTTATCATCAGCAGGAAAATGTTTCCATTTACAGTTCTTGGAGATCAAGATCCATGG
Source organism: Sapajus apella (assembly GCF_009761245.1). NCBI lineage: Eukaryota > Metazoa > Chordata > Mammalia > Primates > Cebidae > Sapajus > Sapajus apella. Next base: position 13,288,431 of record NW_022436994.1, read on the forward strand.
CCTCCAGGATGACTCAACTGACACTGAAGAAGTAAAGACTAGAAGAGTGAGAAGGATTCATTTAGAGAAGTAGAGAAGATAACTTAGAATGGGATCTGAAACACCAAATACCATATTTTTGCCAAGGATATAGGGAGTATTGATGGGCTAGAGAAAATTGCAGGCCTGGGGAATTTGGTGGTCCCCAAGAAAAACCTTGACCAGTAAGTGCTTTTTCCTTAGAGAAGGGAAGATTTAGGGGCTTGTGGAATTTTTCTCAAGCCAGAAATTCTGAAAACTATTTTCTGTCTCCTTGGATTATTAAAGTAATGTTTCATTTTCAACGTTGATTATTGACTGATAGCTCTCTGACTAAGAGCTTTGTGCTCTGAATGGATAAATGGTGCAGAAGCATGGTCAATGATTATCAATGACCAAGCCAAAATCACTATGAGAGTTAGAATTATCTTCAAAACTGCTAAATGCCCTTGTTTTTTCTGATTTTCAAAAGACCTTCTTTAGAATAAATATTTCTTGCATGTAATACCTTCAACATAAATAGCAGACAATTCTATGATGTTCTCTGATAGTCACTTGTCAAGTAACTACAATGTTTTTAAAACCAGGCAGGAAACCAATGGGCCTAAGTTCCTATACAAAATTTCCACAGGGTGCACACCCAGGACATAACACTGCTTATCATTTTCTCCTCTTTCTTCACCCTTACAGGCGAAGGAGTCTCCCTCAATTTCTATTTTATAGAAGCTCCAACTGAATCTTGAAAGTGTTGGCCTTGATGTCTACCTCTCCACCCATCTCAGCTTTCTAATCTTCCCAGAAACACATAGGAAATGGCCTTGTACCAAAGGATCTGTCCAGTAGCAAAGAGCTGGGCACTTTTAAGATAGCTCATAGGGCAAATCTCCTATTAGGAATTATTTGGTGTTGCCCAAGCCTGTGTAAAATAGCCAAAGGGCATAAAGGGGAAAGATAGAGGCTTACAAAGAAACATGTCTGAAGGAAATACCACTGGGGCATAGAGGGGAAAGGTAGAGGCTTACAAAGAAACATGTCTGAAGGCAAGCCAGCTACTGTGGCACTTATGGCAAAGTAAACTCCATTCATCATTATGAAAAAGTTGCTAACTCCAACTCGAGGCAACTGTCAAGGGCATCTTTCAATTTATTAACCCAAAGCTCTTGAAGCCTCTCCTTGAATCTTGCTGTGTTTTGGATGAAGTGAAATATACCAGTGGATTCTTTCAGGAGAAACTATACTCATTGTTGATTTATGCACTCTCAGTAAAGAAACATTGTGTTTTTTGCTTCCTTTTAAAGTATGCATGTGATGTCAGTTTTGCCTGAGGCTGCTGTCTCTGTCTCCTTGGCAAAGACTAAGAACACTGCCCCATGAATCAGGCTCTCTGACTACTGAGGTGTGAATCTGAGGTAGATTGCAAGCGCCACCTGATGAAGAAGGAAGGTGTTCTCTTCAGAAGCACCCAGGTCTTAAAAAGCACAGGCAAAGAGCCAGTTTCCTGAAATGAGGGCTTGGAGTGCTGGTGTTCCTACCACCAGGGAGGCCAGGTGAAACAACGTTGCCTCTTTCCTGATCAATGTTATAGAATCTCTGGGATGTGGGACAAATATTTCACTAAGCCCAAAAGTGGTCACTAGAAGACACAGTCCAATTTGGAAGAATGCTAAACTTTATCATTAAGCAACCCCTCATCCCTCTAAATCCTGGAGTAGAAACCAAGTATCTCCCCTCATGGGTATGGATAACCATGGAAACAATCTGAGGGGTGACAAATATGAGAAGACACATTTTTTTTTCCTTTCTAACATATCTGAGTTAATATAAGAACACTGGTGTCTCTTTTGAATCTGCAAGTTAACTGACGATTTATATTCATGTTATGGATATATGCAACTTCTCGAGGGTAGAGTGAAAAAGATGGCAATATTTAATTTTAATGTTCTAAATAAATGGATGGAACTGCCACCTCCCTCTTGTAAGATTGTCCTCATCTCCAGTCTAGAGCCTTTCCTTGCATGCGCATACACGCGCGCACCCACACAAACCTCTCGAAGTGCAGTGGGCAACCTCATTTTCCAGCTGAGGCCCCCAAGAAGCAGGAGGTTACAGCCACCACCACCGGAGGTTGGTAGCTTTGAAAGCAGGCAAAGGCCTCTGCAGCAGATGACCGCTGAGAAATGCCAAGGCATCTGACTGTGCTGTTCTTGTTTACTGGGCTCTTCTTTGCCATGGAGAAAGTGTAGAGTTCTGAAATAGCTCCAGCAGATCTTCGAGTTGAAGAGTGTCTCAGCTTGTACTAAGCCTGGTCTCCCAGTGCTGCCTGCTGTCACCTCGGCAAGATCTGAGCACCTTGATGACCTGCCTCAGTACAAGGGAGCACCTGGCCCCCAGCCTCTCTCTAACTCCACAGAGGTTCTATTTCAGAGACCTTGCTATTCCCTCTCACTAGGACCTTTCCACTCTGGCAGAGTGCAGCAACTTTGGATTTTGAAAACAAGAGGTTCAGGGGCCTGTGCTTCTTCTTTTTAGAAGGTTCCTATAGTCCATGTACAAATTTATCCACCACTCTTCCAAATAATATATTCTTTTGTTAAAAAAATAAAATGTAATTCAAAAACAGAATTTTCACCCTGCAAGCACCTACTAAAGTGATTCTTATAACCTATTTTCGATTTATATTGACACATTTCCATCTATGTTCTTAGAGCACTGGCAAGCACAGGAGGGTGCCAATAACATCCAACCTGCGATGGTAGATATGGGCACAGAGGGTGGAGCTAACAGTACCCGACCCAGAAACAATTACCCTCAGGGCCAACACCAACCTGTCCACTTCCTAAGCGTGACACAGGAATACTAATCACAGCAATGGGACTGCAGTTTAATTACCACCCAAATGAACATGCTTGGCATTTTGTTTTTCTTCCTTTCCTTCTGAGGCTTTCAGAAAACAAGGTATTAAGTATTCAAACCTTAAACTTGCTTATCTTTCATGTTATTTTTATTTCTCTCTTGGCCACATTCTCTCATACTATTTCTCCTTCTCTCTCTGATAATATCTAAAGGTAGTCCATCCTTTCTCTTTCATCTGGGGATCTAGAGACACAGTGACAAACAGAAGATCTGCCAATCAACAATTTGGGAGGATAATTTTCTTACCATGTTAGACCAAGAATCATGGAAGAGAAAGAAGAAATATAACCAACCAACCAACTAACAACTATAAAACTGAAGCCCAATTCATGCCTGAGGCTCTTACATGGCCATATGCCAACAGGAAGTAGCTGGACTACCTCACTTCCAAATGGGCTGAGTTGGAGGGTGCATTTTTTAGTCATTTCTGGAGAAGTCCCACCCTCCCCTTGGCCCTTTCTTTTCGGCAATATCAGCAGGTACGGGTCAGGTGATAGCAGATATTGAACTTTCCAGGGCTTCTGATGATACACTTGTTAATCTCACTTGCAATTGCCATTTGTCCTGCATAGGGCATACTTTCCTCACAGAAGAAGCCAACTCGAAGGGAGAAATATTTATCATGGGCATCATATATGCCATATCTAGGCATTTAGGAAAACAAAAAGAACAAGACATGGTTCCTTCCCTGAGAAAATTACAATCTAGATAGTGAACTAGAAATATAAATGACTTCAGGTCGGGCCCAGTGGCTCATACCTGTAATCCTCTTTGGGAGGCCAAGGCGGGTGGACTGCCTGAGGTCAGCAGTTCAAGACCAGTCTGGCCATCATGGTGAAACCCCGTCTTTACTAAAAAATGCAAAAAAATTAGCCAGGCTTGATGATGTGCACCTGTAATCCCAGCTACTTGGGAGGCTGAGGCAGAGGAATTGCTTGAACCAGGGAGGTGGAGGTTGCAGTGAGCCAACATCACACCACTGCACTCCAGGCTGGGAAACAGAGAGAGACTCCATCTCAAAATAAGTAAATACAAATGACTTCAACACAAGGTCCTAACTGGAGAACTTCTGGAATGCACAGGGGACTGTGGGTATACACAGAGATGCCTTTAACCAAGTAGAGGAGGTGGAAAAGGTAGTCAGGAAAGATTCCTCTGAGAAGCTGCTCCCAGGCTGAGTTATAGAGGAAAAGGAGGCAACACTATGAGAAAAACTACAGAGGAAGAAAGAAGCATGAGCCACACACTGGATCAGCAAGATGTGTTTAGGAAATTGGAGCTTATGCTAGAAGGGAAGGTGCAGAGGGGCTGCTACAGGAGCTCAGGGAGATGCGTGTGAAGAATCAGGAGGAGCCAGGCTGTGAAAGGCCTGGATGCATTCTGAAGGTGCAGGACTTTGTCAGGTAAGGAGTTGTGGTAGGTGGCAGTCGTGGAAAGGTTTTACACAAGGAAGTTAGATGGTCAGGTAGGTCCTTCTAGCAACAATCTGAAAACATATTGGGGTGGGGGCAGTGGGGAAGAAGCAAACTAGAACAAGGAGACCTGTCAGTTATTCTAACACTTCTGTATATGGGATCATAAAAGACAAATTAAGAAACCTCGGCTTGGGATTCTATATATCCTATTAGCAACAATCCGAGATGTATTGGAGTGGGGTCAATGAGGAAAAGGCAAAGCCAGGATGAGGCGACCTGTCAATCAGTCATTATAACACTTCTGTATGCAGGATTATAAATGATAAATTAGGAACCCCCAGTTTGGGGTTATTTAGATGGTAAAATGAATAGGACTCTCTAAGTGATTAAACAGAAAATGGTGGAAATGATTGATTCAAAGGTAACTTCCCAGTGTCTGGTTGGGTGGGTGCTGGCACCAACAAATAACAGACAATACAGGAGGAAGCTTACTTTTAGGGAAAGATGAGTAGAGTGTTAGACAGGGTGAGTTTGACGTGTCCGTGGGACATGCAGGTAGAGACGTCTGGTGGGCACTGAGCAAATGAGTGGAAGCCTGAGGAGAGGTCAGGGCTACAGAAATAAATGTGTGAGTTATCTGTAGCTAGCAGGTGGGTAAAGGCATGTGATTCAGTGAGCTCATCCAGAAAGAACACTTAGAATGAGGAGAGAGAAAAGATAAAACTCAGGAAAACCCCAACAGTTAAGTGGATGGCTCTCCATGCTTGTGAAATAAACCAGAGTGTGTCAGGTAACTTTTCTCTCATCACCACTTGTGAAGGAACTTTTCATCTATTCAGAGTCCCACAGATGCCAGATCCTTCTGACAATGACATAAGCATATTTGTATCAAACAGTGATATAAGAGGTTAAAAGTATTACTCTGTCTTGTGGAATTTAGACTCTGAGGGACTCTGGCTGTTTGGGTATTTGAATGCCAAAGAAATGAACCACTAAGAATGGAATTTCAGGCATAAACAAAGATTCCTGAAGCCAGGATGGGCACCAAGGAATACATTTGTTCTCCCCCACCTCCTTGTTCCATCCTTTTATTCCAGAATTAGAGTCTCGCTCAGCAGGTTCCATTGCATGTCAACCTGGAGAATGGTTATAAGGTCTGATAGAGGGTGATGTCTCTAAAACAAGTAGATTATTCCCATGCTAACATGACTCTCCTCTTATAATCGTAGCTTTGGAGCTGTAATAGACAGACAGAGTTTCCATATTTTCCCCTTTTTACTAAAGACCCTTGTCAGGGGGGTATGAGGAGATGAAGAGACTTATTTTCTGCCCAGTTTTATTCTCCTGCCTCTAGGCTCATGGCTAGGAAACATTTCCCACCTCCCAATACAGTGATCCTCTGACTGGGTGTTCTCCAGTGGAAAGTGCTTGCCCCTTCTATGTATAGACCTTCAGGATGTAGACAGGTATTATGGACTGAATGATTGTATCCAGCCAAAATGTATATGGTGAAGTTCTTATCCGCAATGTGATGGTATTAAGAGATGGAGCCTTTGAGAGATAGTTAGGATTAGATGAGGTCATGAGAGCAGAGCCTCATTATAAGATTAGTGCCTTTATGAGAGGAGAAAGGGATGCCAGAGTTTCTTCTCTCTACCATATGAGGACTCAGCAAGAAGGTGGCCATCTGCTAACCATGAAGAAGGCCCCTGCCAGATGCCAAATCTGCCAGTCCCTTGTTCTTGGATGTCTCAGCCCCCAATACTTTGAAGAACACAGATTTGTTGTTTATAACCCACCAAGTTTTTTGCTGTTGTTACCGCAGCCTGAACTAACTGAGACCACTGGCTTCTTCCACCCTCCTGCAGGCTAGAGCCTGGGCAGGGCTGTAACTCAGCCTCCACCATACAGATAATGGTGAGGCCCTCAAGGATGATGTGGTGACAAAAGGAAAGGAATCTGGGTGGCTGCATACATCTCAGCAACTTTGATCTCTCATCTTGAACTTCTAGAGAAAAATTAACTTCTTGTTCTTTGAACCTCCAAATTTAAGACAATATTTTTATAAGAGTAACCTACCTATCCTAACTTCTGTATGGTAGAAACTGTGAGTAAGATGGGGAATAAAACCAAGAACTGCTCCTTCTTCTAAAGGGAATTACATAGTATTTTTAAATTATAGCAAACATTGTAAGGTCATTTTATAATGATTAGAAGAGTTAAAGATACAAAGAAAGTTTGCTGGAGTTGATAACCATGAATGTTTGTCCAAAGTCTTCCCCTATGGGTAACTAATATTTCTCAACCCAGAGGAAAAGAAATCTACATTGTATGATTGTGGAACTCTTGATGTCCCTCTCTGGGTCTGCTGAATAATAGCTTATTGCTGTGTTGGATATTCCCAGGCTACTTTCTCAGACAAGAAGATTACTTAATAAATTCAGTCCCTGGGGCCTTCTTTTATCTACAGTGTTTTTTATGACTCCTTATTTACTTGAACCAATAGCTTCCGACATTTTGCACTCTTAGTTAGGATCAATCAATCATGTGTTTCTAATTCTGTAACTATTCCAGACTCCATATGGCTTTGTCAATAGCTCATATATGGACAGTTTTAAAGTATAATATCTGTGTATATAAAGAAACAAATGAATAATAAATGTTAAAGCCTACACAGTCTGACACTCAAAAAGTGCCAGTAGCATGTCTTTGTCTTTTCTGCATACATGCGCACAAACACAAGCACACATGTAAAGTTGTTTTTGTTAAGTAATTGAAAAATCAAACACCGATAGTAGAATGTAATGAAAATGGCAGCGTATTGATTCAGAAATAAAACTATTTGAAAATAGACTTAGATTCAGTTATGATAGGATGCTATGACCCACATGATGTTATCAGGATTCAGTTCATCTCTTTTCATCTGTATTGGCTACATTCTCAAAAAGACTCCTCCCTCATCCTCACAAGATGTTAGAAGCTCATGAGCTACCTAATGTCAGGTTAAAATCCAGTAGTAACTATTGAGAGTCTTTCCTAACATAGTCAAAATCCTGGGATTTGCTTTAACTGGACTTGCTCCCTTCAATCAACCACTGCACTGGACTTGCCTCAGTCAGCCACCGCACTCAGAACGCAATGCACTGATAGACTTAGGCCTAGGTCATGCACTTCATTTCTAGGGCTGTGAGTGGACCCGTATCTAGACCATGTGGACTGAGAAGAAGTAGAGTCCAAACAAAATATTAGGTCTGGTATTGAAAGAAGGAAAAACAGATGATGGAGAAACAAATGACAACCACCTACTGCAATTAACCTCTTGGCTGCCTAACATTCACATACAATTTTAGTGCTAATATGTATACCTGTGTGTGTGTGTGTGTGTGTGTGTATACATATATATATATATATACATATATATATATATATATATCCATGTGTGTATATACATATATATACAAAGAGAGTCCACAGTCCACATCCATACATGACATATATGATATACTCACTCAGTCTCCAGAAAGAAAAAGTGAAATATTTGATGGTTTCACCCTACTTCAAATTTAAGGTTAATGGGTGATGTACAGTCCTCATAAGGTACCCAACATGCCCAATACACAATGGCGGAGAGAGAACAAAAAAAACCAGAGTTGGATGGGAAACATTGGTTATCATTGCTTCAATGCACATATCAAATTCTATTTTATTTACCTATGTATTTCTACATTGTCTGGAACATAGTAGGTACAATAGTATTTGCTGAAATAATGAATGCACACACAGCTGCACAAGAATGGGAAAGGCTGATTGTCCCAGCAGGAGAATGAGTTCCTTTACCAGCTTGTCAACTTGTGCTTGCTCTTCCCTCTAAGAGAATGGCTGCTGTCCTCTGCCTTATGGCCACCTTTTCTGCTTTTGGTAGAATCCTCTGATCTTTTGTTTTCTGTTCCCATATCTTAGCATGGCATTGCCAAAAGTGTCTCCATTATTAGCCTGTTTTTGTTGTTATTGCTGTTGTTGTTGACAACATTTCTTAGACCTCAGGGTTTTCTTAGAGACTAAATATTCATAAACAATTCCTCCTACAAATTGTCTGGCTCCCTTAGGAACATTTGAGGTCTTACTAGTTTCAAATACTGACCTCCATAGGCCAGTCTCCAGATATCTTATTGAGTCATGATCCTTGAAATTGGATTCCAGCCTGAGAATTTCTGTTTCTCAGTGATAAGACTAGGGCTCTGTCCATCCCTGATGTCTTCCCCTTAGTGACCTTCTACTTTGTGCTGCCCAGAGCAATTTGAAACAATAGTTGAGGTAAGAAAACTCATCTGGCACTCAGGCAGCAACCAGTCGCACCTTAAGAACATAAATAATTACCCTGTTTGTCACATAGAGAACAAGATGTGCTCAGCAGTGATCTAAAAAGAAGTTAGCCCCACATCCTAATGGTATTTTCTGATATGATCCCTACCTTCCTGATGGGGTTTGCACTAATTTATGATTGTGATAAGAATAAACTTTTCCAACTCTGCAAAATTCCAAATCACCCAATTCTTATCTTCCTTATTCTACAGGGTTCATGCGGAAGGGCATCTCTTAGCCAGGTTGTACTTTCCTTCCTCTCTGGTTTCAGATATGCAAGGTTCAACATAGGCTTGTATAATTCTGATGGGACATTACTATGCCTTTAAAAAGGCCACAAAAGGCAGGCATATGTTCCAATATCCTGAATTTCTCCTCCAAATTCCATAATGCAGCAATGTCTATATGCCTATGGTTTGAGGTCTGGGATATAACAGTTTGAGATATGGCTACACTACCAAACAACATGAATCACCAACTTCTAAGTTGTGAATACGGGTTCTCAGTGTCTTTCACTCTACTTCCTCGGCTTAGCATTTTCATATTTTAAGATCTAATACTTATTATTCTCTATTCCTGACAATGATTTCTGTGTGAGTAAAGATCTTATCCATGATAAACTTTCTAAATATGAGGTATCAAGCATAGCCATTAACTGGGTGACAAAACTGAAAAGTCCAGGAGGAGACCTGGCTTTGTAGAGGGCTGGAAAGAAGGTCTCAGCAGTCTTGTCCTAAGATGCATTGAGCACTGTGACAAAGGAAATGTAATCTGACTTTGAGTGATGTGTGTCACTCTTAGGACAAGCATGGAACACTATCCAGACATTAGAAGCTGAAAGAGGGGGAAGGGAGAGTCCCCAGACAAAAATTAGATATGTAGAAATGGTGTTGCCTGAGTTAACTCAAGAGAAAGCTAAAAAAATTTGAAAAAAAAAAAAAAAACTCAATAGCATGTTTAGTCTGATTGTCAAATGTCATATTTTTATGATAGAATTATTGTTCAGCAAATATTTATTTATTTCCCTTTCCCTTTCTTGTGTGGGTGAAATTTTTTTTCCTGAATCATTAATGCCAGACCTGGCCATATGAAATTCTACAGCAAATGGAATGTTAGTGGCCATGACATGAAGAGGTCTGCCATGAGCTTGTGCATTTCAACTTGGCTCTTGTGCTTTGGTAATCACCATGAGAGGAGCACACTGCAGATAGAGCTTTCCCTTTACCCTGGGCCCCAGAATAAACACACTTATAGAATATCTGAATCCAGCCAGCCCACAGCCTGAAGCAAAGACAACTAGATGAGACTATTCAAGACCAGCTGAACTGCAGGTCGGCCTGCAAAATAGTGAATGGAAGAACAAATGCTTGTGCTGTCGGCTACTAAGCTTTGATATTATTTGTCAGGCAGCATTATTTTGGCAAAATCTCATTAAGACATCCTTGCAGTAGATGCTCCAGAATTTCTTTCTAAAAGCAAAAAACATAGTTGGAATATGAGACAAGAAAAATTATTTGGAAATTGAATTTTCTTTTCTTTTCTTTTTAAGACAGTGTCTCACTCTGTCACCCAGGCTGGAGTGCAATGGCATGGTCTCAGCTCACTGCAATCTCTGCCTCCTGGGTTCAAATGATTCTTCTGCCTCAGCCTCCCAAGAAGCTGGGTCTACAGGCATGTGCCACCATACCTGACTAATTTTTGTATTTTTTTTAGTAGAGACAGTTTCACAGTGTTGGCCAGGCTTGTTTCGAACTCTGACCTCTCGATCTGCCCACCTTGGCCTCCCAAAGTGCTGGGATTACAGGTGTGAGCCACCGCGCCTGCTCTTGAAATTGAATTTTCATAGCAAGGATACTGTTTTTATTTAAATTGTATATTTACTTTGGGTGGACTAATGGAGATTTGGGAGATAATGTGATGTTCTTAGTTTACAGCGTGTCCATCAAAGGTTGTGTCCAGCAATTCAGTAGTCAGGAAGGATGATAAAGGATAGTAGGAGATGGTAGGCCTGGGGCAGTCAGATCGGGGTGTATTCTCTGACACGTGTATCAGGTATCTAAATAGCACCGTTAAATATTGATGGAATACAAGTTAACTGAAAGCAAAGCACCACTCTATTATGAAAACTAAACAGTGAACTTCACATTGCATTATAGTAAAGTCAGTTTTGTATTTTGTTTTTTTTTTGGAATTGTTTAATTGCCTGAATATGTAGTCTTTCAGAACACAGACTACTGTATCATGTAGCATCATATCACGAAGCAATTGTTTTTCATTTGGAAGTTAAGAACAATTCTTACAAAGACGGACACATCTTGACTACAAAAATGGTATCAGCACAGGCCCATCTAGCACAGGAAACTACACAGTATAAGTCAACGATAGATGGAGTTCCTCAGGACTTGCCTTGTGAATGTTGGCAATTGTTGACCAAAACAAAATTTTAGTTTAGTTTATCTGATATTAAGCTGCTCTTTTTTTATTATACTGAGTCAACAGTTTCAGCTGCTAAAGTTTTCCCACGGAACAATGTTATAATTGGTTGGATAATTGGGAGTTGTGTTCCTGACCAAGGACTCAGCAACAGATAAATCATAGATATAACCAACAAAATGTCATACAAGCGAGATACAACAACCATAAACCTTTAAAATCATCTGAATTAGTAAAATTTTGACCCCAGTACCATAAAATGGGCAAGAATTTTTTAAATAGCACATAAAATGCAGGCCTAATTTATCATAAATTTGACCAATCTAAATTAATAGAAAGATAGCTGTTGTAAACATTGAATTAAAACTTTTGTAGGATAATGTGTAAGGCCTAGTTCTTCAAGAAAAGAAAAGCAAGCTGTCACAGTAAGTTTAAGTGATGCATCCTTTATTCCTCAATAAATTTCAGGGTAGTAAATTTGTCATATAAAAGCCAATAGTTTCTTGAAATGCCAGACCGTGAGGAAGAATGCTTAGGACAAAATACTAACAGACCTTAAATTTAAATTTGCAGCATTTCCATCAACCTTCATGTATAATTAGTTGACACCTGTGCACACACACTCATACACCGACACACACACTATGCCCTCCCTCCTGCATCAGTTCATAGTTACTGCAATCCTTCAGTATGTGAACATAGGGATGTAAGAAACAAGACCAAGAAAACTGCTTTTCATGGTTCCTTTATACTGATGGTTCTTAACTAAGCATGATTTTGCCTGACATTTGACAATGTTTGGGACATGTTTGGTTGTCACTAATTGGGGGATGATACTGGCATCTAGTGTGTAAAGGTCAGTGATGCTGCTAAACATCCTACAATGCACAGACAGTCCCACAGTAAAGAATTATCTGGCCCCAAAGTGCCAAAGTTGAGATACTTTTTTTTTTTTTTTTTTTGAGACAGAGTCTCACTCTGTCACCCAGGCTAGAGTGCAGTGGTGCAATCATAACTTATTGTAGCCTTGACCTCCTGGGCTCAGTTGACCCTCCTACCTCAGCCTCCTCAATTACTGGGATGACAGGTGTGTGCCACCGCATCCAACTACATTTTATTTAATTTTTATTTTTGTAGAGATGGGGTCTCTCTATGTTGCCTATGGCTGGTCTCAAATTCCTGACTTAAAGTGATCTTCTGACCATGAACTCCCAAAGTGCTGGCATTACACAAAGGTTTGTATTGTAGAAAAAAGATGGGGATTCAGCCATTCAGCTTACTTGGATAATTCTTGATAATCTACCTTATTATTCAACAGAAAGTACCACTCATTAGTATCCATATCACAGTTAACCTCCAAAGAAAGCAGGAAACTTGAATATTTTGTTCACCATCCTGATCTTAGCCCAGTGCCCGGTACATTAAGTGGTGGCTTAAGGAATATTTGTTTAAAAAATGAATAAATGAATGAAAAGAGGAAGACAGGATAAGAAAAAAAAAGAAGAGGGGGAAATAAGGGAATGGGTTGTGTTAGGCTCAAAGTTTGCTTGATTTTAGTGAACTTGCACTTCTTTCATTTCCTTGCTTCCAGAAATTGGTAGGCACAGGTCAGCTAATATTTTATTGTTTACTAGTTATTAATTATATTACTAATAGCTTGTTGTACTTAACTTATTATATTAGAAGCAATTAAAGGGCTTCAGTATCATTAATAATCACTGTACAATCGTTCTTGTAGCAACTCTCACATAGAAGATTTTAACGTAATGTCATTGACTTTGAACTGTACTCGAAGTTCGGAAAAGTATTTTCAAAAATGCAAGTACAATGTCTTAATAACCTAGACCTTCACTACAATTTTTGGTGGGCTGTACTGTTTATTTGCGTATTTTGTATTGTTTTGCTTTGTTTTTTATCTTTTTATTTCTTCTGATCTTATCTCACCCCTGAAGCAATATCAGAAAAGTCACCCATGGCTACTTTGGAGTAAGTATTCAGAAAGAATAGAAAGTTATGCCTGCCAGCCACGGTGAAGGGAAGGGGGATAAAGGTGGGAGGTGGCACAAAGATTTCTATTAATAAGACCCAGATTTATTTTTAGCACTTACTATCAGAATCTTTTCCTTCTCTGAGTTATATTTCCTTCCTGAAAACACAATCCAGTGCCAGGATGGTCTTTATTACTAACAAACAAACTAACCAAAAATTTCTCTGTAAAGCCATTTTGACTTTTCCTGGGGCCTAACATCATTTCTATATGTAAAAGGAAATCATTAAATACATGCTGAATTAGTGAATATATTTTGGATCTGTTGTGTGCCATGGGCTATGCTGGGTATTGGTCATGGAGAGGTAAAGGAAGTGTGTCTCCTGCTTTCTATAAAGGGAAACATGGGGTGACCATAATTATTAGCACTGATCAATGGATGCAAGTGTAGAGGAACCAAACAGGGCAAAGGCTGACTGGATCTTCCAAAGTCGCCCAAACAACAGTGTCAGAGAGGTCACTAGAATCCTAGATCAGTGCTAGGCACATAGACAGGCATTCTTACTGGAATTCTTACTTCCCTTCTAACTGCCATTATGGCCCCTCTTTGTTTGCGTTACAGCACACTTTGTAAGCATGGATCAGCTTTGAAGCTTATGTCATTATAAAAATGTGCCCTATTTTTGCAGGCAGGCATTGCAATATCTCTTAAACCCAGCACATGATAAGTTAACTATTTCCTGTAGATAGCAAGCACCAACCTATGTTTATAATTCTTGCTACCCTCCATTAAAATTTAATCTTCTCAGACTGGGCGTTTTGCCATCTTTCTTCTATTTTGACCTAACATCTGTCATCCTTCATCTTAGTCTTCTGTCTCCAGCTTGATGTGCATTGCTAGTTAAGCCTGTGATTGCTCCTTGTCTCCAACTCTTCATCTATTCCATGGGTCCTTTAGAGAATCCTTCTTTGTGGCTGGTAGGCCTTAGGAAAACATTTTCCATGTTGAAAACCAAGGGGTAAAAAAAAGGAAAGAAACTAAATCCTACGTCTAGGTCAAGGCAAAAGCAGCTGGATTGGATTGCAATTTTCCAGCTCCGGATGTTCTCCCTGTTGCCACCAGCTTCCAACTTCCAACAAGGAAAATGAAAAGTGAATTAGCCTGTTGAACCCCAACTCAAGAAGTCAGCAGGTAATGTGAGCACTTTCCTGGAAGATGCGCTTGGGTGAGGCCCTGTCTAACCAACTTGCTGTTTTTAGATTCAGACACATTGGCTCTAAAAGCCGCCACTTGGTAAGAATTTCATACAGACGAATTCACTCTTCTGCAAACCTTCCTGATAAAGCCATGAGATGAGTCCAAACTACCTCATAACCTTGGAGCCAGTCTGTCTGGAAGGGGCCAGAATAATCAGACAAGTGGACTAGTTGAAATCTCTCATGAAATATCTGGAAACAGGTAATAATGAGAAAATGGAATTCCAGATGAAGTTACACAGAAAGAAGAGCCAAGCAAAGGCCATCGTTATTAAAGGAGAATTCCAATGTTTAAGAATAGGCTCCCCTGTAGTTCTCTCCTCCCTGCGACATCAAAGGAAGATCTGCAGCCTACACCTCAGTTGTCTTCACGTTTCACTGCATCTAGCAACCAATTTCGACTGTCATAAAATACAACGCCTTCAGTAACTAACACTGGCCCACAGCCCATGAGCAGGAGCTAAGCGAACCCCGGCGTGACATGCGGCCGTGCTTCAGAGCAGTAAGTCAAAGAGACAGGTGGAGGCATGCACTGTTTGGAACAGTCACTCTCAGAAACCAAACACTGAGTGTCCAGCAGCATGGTTCCCAGGTTCTGCCAGGATCACCAAGTGATCTACTGTTTTCCAGACCTTGGCCTGTCCTCGGCAGAGCTCCGGTCCAGGTGACCCGAGAAAGAACTGTTGATTTTGGAAATGGCTGAGGCTGTATTTCTGCCACAACAGATTGGATCTCTGCTCTCTTTTACTTAATAAAATTTTATTATTAAGCTTGTAGAATACACACACTGTAGAAAAAGCACATCACAAAAAGTAGGAAAAAAACATAAATGACCATCCAGAGATAGTCTTGTGGGTATTTTAGGGTATTCCACTCTGAAGATTTTCTCCTGCATATGATATATCCATGCATACTTTTCAAAAATGAAACCATACCAGCCATGGTCATTTAAAAAATTTAGATATAACATACATACAGAAAAGTGCATGCACACATGTAGAACTCAATCAAATCCATATTACTTTGTAAGTACTATTTTCTTTATTAAATCATTGTGTTTTCCTATGGCTACAGATATTCCACTGTGTTTAATAGCCACATGGTATTAAATTGTAAGAATCTTTCAAATTTAATAGGCACATGGTATTAAATTGTAAGAATCTTCCAATTTCCTTATTCGATATTACTATGAAGTATCTGGTTGCTAGATATTCTGCTGTTAAATATTTTTATATTTTTACATTATGTGGTATTAAAAATTCCTAGATGAAGGAAAGAAAATGCTGTATCAAAGAGTATGCAGATTTTAAAGCTTATGGTATAATTGGCTAAGTTGCTCTTCGAATTATATCTAATGATGCCTTTCTTTTCCATACCTTTTAAAACATTGTGCATTACTAATTTTAAAAATATTTTGATTTGATAGAATAAAGTGGTATATTATTAAGTTTTAATTTGTATTTCTTTGATTTCTAGTAAACTTCATCTACTTGTGGTCCATATTTTTAAATGGCTGTCCAGATGATGCCTTTCCAATTTTTCTATTAGATTGAGGTTGGATGTGAGTCTTTTTCTTACCAATTTGCATATACATCTTACAAAAAAATTAACTAGATAGTTACTTTTAAACGCTGTAACATTATAAAGTAATGTAACTAGATTCTTAGTTACTAGATTTTATAATTAAAAGGTGAGTATCGACTCCCTCCATAAGATAAATAAATTAACAAATTTTTCCTGTTCCAATATCTCAATTTTGGTGAGGATGATGTCAAACTTATCTTAGATTACAGCTGTATAATGCAGTGTGTCTCAGGCACTGTCAACATCCTTGCCTCATCTTTATGCAATTCTGAGTTAAAGGTCCCTCCAGAATTAACGGAGTTGTTAAGCGAATGGGCTGTGATGTTAAACAAATCTGGATTCAAGTCCTTTCTGTAACCTGCTAACCATGTGATATTAGGCAATATATTTAACCTCAGTTTCAGTTTTTTCAGCTGTGAAATGGGAAGAGTAATAACACCTACTTCATAGGGTCTTTTGTGAGCGTTAGATGAGGCAATGCATATAAAACCAGTAAAAGTTAAATGTTAACTGCATTTAGGCACCACTTTACAAGCCTAGTGCCTGACAGAGTGATAACTCAGTAAGTGTTGGCTATATTAAACCAGTATTATTATACCTGTTATTTATGGGCCTTGTCCTGCAATTAGAATCAGGAATTCAAAGCCTAGGAAGGTAAAAACTAGATTAAGCACCACCCCTTATAGAATTTAGTTCCAGGGATGTTGATTTCCTTCTGGGAATATGACATATAACAGTAGTGGGTAAGCTCAGTCAGGACATTGATACTGTATTTCTGAGCTAAGAAAGAGTTGAGAAGCCAGTGAAGTTCATGATTCCAAAGCAGAAACCCAAGTCCCCACTCAAACAATCTCTCTCTCTCTGTCTCTCTCTCTCTCTCTCTCTCACACACACACACACACACACACACACACAAATAGAACAAATATTTCTCCTAATATGTATATCTTACTTCCATCTTCCTACCCTGAATAGAAGCCCCATCCTATTATGGAGACAAAGAAGCACCAGGTAAGCTTATGGTTCTTGACAACAGCATTTTCATGGTAAACAAAAACTGCCTTGCTCGTCTCTGGGAGGCCAGCAATGCTTGGAGGAATACTCACTCTCTGGGAAGATTTGTTACTTCACTTGTCAATTATAAGTTATATAGCATTCTTAAAAATTGTAATTCCCATCTAATTCTTATGCAGCAATAATTGTGCTTATTCTCCTTCTCCTCTCTTCTTCCAGTTTTTAAAGTTGTATTACTGAATAGTCATGTTATCCGTGGAATATCAGTTCCAGGACAACACCTCCCATATCAAATTCCAAGGATGTTCAAGTCGCTTATAAAAATGACTTAGTGTTTGCATATAACCTATGCACATCCTCTCACATACTTTAAATCATCTCTAGACTACTTATAATACCTAATGCAATGTAAATGCTGTGTAAACAGTCATTACACTCTATTGTTCTTTATTTGTATTTTTTATTGTTGCATTTTTAAAATATATTTTTTATCTGTGGTTGTTTTAATCTGAAGATGTGGAATCCACAGATAAGGAGCAACCATATACTTGTCAGGACAATAAAAAATTACACATTATTTTTCTACCATTGATCCTACATTTATTTTAGTTTGGGCTCTATAATTAAATATATTCAAGACCCACTATTAGTCCTTCGGCCAACGTTTCCCCAGTTCTCTCTGATGTGGATGAAGTTTTTCTCCTTGAATAGTACTGTGGAAAGAAAAGCTCAGAGTACAGGATTGCCCGAGTTTTGCAGCCTCAAATCTGCTGAGAGATATCATTGGTGCATACACTCCTTAGATCAAATCCTTGAGTTTCTTAAAATGTTCTCCACTATGGTCTTTGCTTTACTGTCGAGAAGTTTGTTGCAAAAAGCTCTGGAAATGGATGGTTGCACAACAGTATGAATGCAGTTAATGCCACTGAATTGCACACTTTAAAATGGTTAAAATGAAGGCAGGATGCAGTGGCTCATGCCTGTAATCCCAGCACTTTGGGAGGCCAAGGTGGAAAGATCACTTGAGGCCATAAGTTTGAGACCAGTGTGGGCAACACAGTGAGACCCCATCTCTACAAAAAAAAAAGTTAAAAATTAGCCACTGTGGTGGGGTGTGCCTGGGGTCCCAACTACTGGGGAGGCTGAGGTGGGGAGATCACTTGAGCTTGAGGCTGCAATGAACTATGATCACACCTCTGTGCTCCTCCAGCCTGAGTGACAAGTATCTAAAGTGGTAAATTTGTTGTCATGTATATCCTACCACAATAATTTTTTTCAAGGCACCTATTAGATGCCAGAAAATGCTCTAGACCCTGGGTGCACAATAGTGAATGAGAGAGACAGATATTTGGCAATTGTGAAATTTACTGTTCAGAGGGAAATGCAGAAAATAAACAGCATTATATGAACGAGACATAGTGCAGAGTAACGATAAAGAACTTGAACTGAGAGGAAATACATTTCTGTGTTTTAAACCAAAAAAATCTATAAATGTCATAATCAATATTAGCTATGTTTGCTCTATTTCCTTCCTTCATCTCTTTTCATTAACATTTGCTTGCCCTTCTGCTTTTTTGTGAGAAAACATGAATTCTTCAGGTTGTAATCAAAAGAGAGAATGTTTTAAATCAATGAGAAAATCACCCTTCTTATACACAAACTGTTAAGAATTGTCTTCTCACAACCAAGGGTTTCTTGCTGCTTGGAAATGGTAAGTCATCTTTCTGACCCAAATGATTCAAGTAAAAATATTTACTCTATATGAATAGTTTATTTATTTGTTGGGCATACTTATCAATGTTCTCAAACATCAGTGAATGATTCCATCATGGAAAATACTTGAAAATTGTTATCCTGTTACAGGTTTCTTCAGAATAGAACACCTCACTCCATGAATTAATCATGTTATAGAGATTTTACTTGAACGTAATGAAACGATTTACCACACTAAAAATACCATCAGCCACTTGTTTTCAGGCAAACTTGGCTCATATGATAAAACTAGAATGCTTTAGTCATCTTGTACTAAACCTGGATATTGGTGTTATCAACGTAGAAAGTTAAAGAGTAGAAACTCAAATATGTGTTTCAATAAAGGGATTGTTTTATTTTCCCTTTCTTTTTTTTTATTGTACTTTATGTTCTGGGGTACATGTGCAGATCATGCAGGGTTGTTGAATAGGTACTTATATGATAAGGTGGTTTGCTGTCTCCATCCCCCCGTCACCTATATCTGTCATTTCTCCCCATGTTATCCCTCCCCAACCTCGCCACCCCCCCGCACTGTCCCTTCCCTAGCCCTCCAACAGACCCCAGTGTGTGATGCTCCCCTCCCTGTGTCCATGTGTTCTCATTGTTCAACACCCGCCTATGAGTGAGAACATGCAGTGTTTGAGTTAAGGGACCGTTTTATACACATACACATACACACAAATGTATACTTACCTTCCTAATCCTAAATCTCCATCCTCTACCTGAAGGCAATAATAGGTTTTCAGTTTCTAAATAATTTTTATTCTGATAAAATATACATTAAATTTATCATTTTAACCATTTTCAGTGGACAGTTCTGTGTCATTAAGTACATCCACATTGCTGTGCAAACATCATCACCATCTGTCTCCAGAAGTTCTTCATATTCTCACAATGAAACTCTGTCTCCATTAAACACTAACTCCCGATTTCTTCCATCCTGCAATCCTTGACAATGGCTACTTTCTGTCCCTATGAATGTGACTCTTCTATTACATGACAATAACTTTTAAAATTGTAACCTAATTATCCTAATTTTTGATACAGTTAATGAAGCAAATTTGTCCCTTAAACTAACAGATAAACCCCACACTGGTATATATACAAAGACCTTGTGGTGTAAAATCCAAGCTTTGGCCTGGTGGGGACCTGCCTCCATGAGGCAAACACAAAGCCCCTTTATTTGCCCTATTTATATGAACTCCAAACAGCCTTCCTGGCGTTCTGGGCCCTGCCATATACTCAGTATGTTTCTGATGGTGCAAACTCAGTCATAAAAATATCTACAGTACTTGCTTTAAAAGTACTCGCTGCTACTTAACTGTAAACAGACTTGTAATTTGGCTGTAAAAACTCATGAGTTGCTGAAAGGGGCTATAATAAAGTCGTAATGATTGCTGGCGAGAACCTTGCCAGAGGCCGAGGATGGTTGGCCGGTTAGGAAAGACGGTATGCACGATGTAAGCTGCGCCAAGCTTGGGCAGCGGCCGTCCGGTACTGGCTTCTGAGAGGTTCGTCTTTCTATGGTCCTCTAATCCCAAATATACCAAGTGCTGTTGGGTTCATGGCTACTAAGCAGAAAACACAAGGTCAGTTGTCAATCTTAGCCCTACTGGGGATACAGAGGTGCCCTTCAAGCTCCTTGGGTCCCTTTCCCAAAAAGAAAGTAGCAATCTTTCTTTTTGATCGGAGATGTAAGCAGGAGGATGTAACATTTGGAAATGAAGGCTGGAGAGAATGACTGTTTCCTGCTGAAAACAAATCCCATTGAAAGTCCAGGGTGCCATCCCTTGCCTTGTGTGTGATAAAAGAACTCTTCTTGTTTCTGCAGGGATTGCTAGTGGAGGGTTTATCTTAGTAAAAAAAAGCTTTTGTTGTTGTTGTTCATCCTGATGTACTTTCTGGGAGAATATGACCAAAAGGCAGGCCCTTCAGAGCCAGAAGTGACTTGGCACCAGTAGGTCTGTGTGGGGTCTTCCAAAGAGGGCCAAGGAAATTCTCATATTGGACCTCTGGCTCAATAGACTGACATCCTAGCAAAGGCTGTGGTCTTCCTGAGCGGCACGCTTCTCTCCTTCTCCCCTGGCCCTCTTCTTCCCGTTTCTGAACTCTGTCCCAACTTACTTTCCATAATTTGCTGTCCAGGCATTGATGTGGAAATGGGGGCTCCCTGCACTGGGAACTGTCCCTCGAGTGACACCTGTTCTGCCTAGAGCCCATTTAGAGCTCCCTCTCACCCCCATCCAGCTGCACAGCCCTCCAGAGGTGGATGGTTTGGCTAGATAAGTTGTTGACCCCCCTTAACTTTACCAGCACTCCAGGCCCCAGGACAATAGAAAGTAATTTGATTTTGAGTCAGGAGATCTGAACTTAGGGAAATAATTTCTTTATCTTTCAAAGTTTGGGCCCTTCTCTGTAA
The DNA here is from genome assembly GCF_009761245.1 of Sapajus apella. Lineage (NCBI taxonomy): Eukaryota > Metazoa > Chordata > Mammalia > Primates > Cebidae > Sapajus > Sapajus apella. The sequence goes on from NW_022436994.1 coordinate 13,309,585, forward strand.
TAGGATAGGATTAAACCCATTGCCTAGGGTGTTTTCTAGCTTTAACAGTTTTGATTTTTTCAGCTACAGGATCTCTCTTGGAACCTGTTTCCCTACCCTCTCAGACAGACAAGGCCAGAACGGAACTGGATGCAGCAATGCTTTTCTGCAGTCAAGGTCCTGGCTTAGACTTAGAAAGAAACGTACAGATCCTGAAAATTATGTTGAAAATATGATTTCATTTACATTAAGATTTTAACATTATTAAATGATTCTAAAAGAAATACAAGGAGATAGGTTTATAGACAGCCTGCTCTCATTAATTCTTTGTGGCTTTGATTTTTTTTAATTGCAAAGTATATTAAACATAAACATATCATTCTATCCACAGAATGTTTTGTTTTACATGTAGTCACAAGTTTTTCTATGATGCTGGATTTGCAGGAAAACCAGCCTGACACTCATCTCATGGTCTCTGTAACTTGGAAGGAAAACACAGGTTCTTATTCTTTGCAGAACCACTCAGGGACAGTGAATGCAAGCTGTTAAAGTTGAAGGTGAGATCATGTGCTTGAATTCTGAGCCCATGGAAGGACTTCAGTAAGTTCTGGTGGGGCACGAAAATGATAACTGTGTTTTAACCCAAGATCTCTTTGCTCTCCATCCCCACTTGCCTGGGTTTGGCTGGATGTGTACCGCCATGCTCCTTATTTCTAGCACTACTGTACAAAATGACCAGTGAATCCCTCTTATGTCATGAGACTGGTTCTGAGTTTCTAGAATTTAAAAAAAAATCCAACACCTCTTTTCATGTTTAGCATGTCTGCACTATTTCAAAGCTTTTTAAGACCATAACTATTCTGCACAATTTCAAAGCTCTTTAAGACCGTCAACTGTCATTCCCCACTCCCTATAACATACGCTTATCCCCCAGCAGAAACCAAATGTATTCTGCACTTCCCTTGATTCTCTTTGTGCTTATTTCTCAATTCTAGTTCTGATTTATTGCCTGGCATCCTTTGCTTTGGGATACATGTGCCAAGAAAGCAACGAGGTTAATGCGGACCTGAAGAGTGCTCTGTGACCCCTGTTTGAAATCACCAGTCATCAAGGCAGTTTGGAAACACCATTCTGCGAGACCTGAGCTTCCAGAACGCCTTGAGGATGACCTTCTTATTGGATTCACACCAACTGCACTGTCCAGTACCCTAAGGTGCTGGTTGTATACACACATCTTGTGAAGATTTGTAGCATTAAAGATTATTCTCATGAGATGGAGAAATAGGGCCAGGTTCCCAGGAGATTCTCCAGGTGTTGAAACAAACAGTAAGGACAGGTTTGTCTGGCCAAGGAGGTGACCAAAGGATCTTAGTGAGAAAACAAGAGGTTTAGGGCCAGCCAAGAGAGTTATTGTTTTCTTCCCTGCTAGCCTGGGTCACTTCTTCATTAGTTATGTCCCCAGATATTGGTCACCAAGATCCCTGAGCCACTTTCCCAATCCTTTGTAACCAAGTTCTGCTTAAAGTCCATGTAAGAGCTGTAAGTCACCTGAAATATCTTCTCTATAGTGGACTTAAGCTTCTCAAAGCCAAATATAGTATGAATCACAAGATGAAAACCTAAAATAATCAGCTTACAGATGGGAAACACTTCCTCACTCCTCCTCCCGCCCCTCCCCCAACCCCACGACATATACACACATACACATCCATCCAACCATTTTTTTCTCTTAAGCTCCAAGGGTCAAAACTAATCCCTGAACTGACAATTATATATATTTTTCCTCATTTATCTTACATTTTGAATTGCACGTGCTTTTAAAAACCACCTAAAATCCTTTGGGGAAAAATAATACATAGGTTAATCACTTTGTAAGTGAAAAATAAATGATGTGCCATTTTTCTTGCAAGAGTTCCCCTTTCACTGCAGCCCAGCAGTCCCTTGTCCTGAGTTCCTTTAGCTTCCTTGTGGAAATGCAGCTTCTAGGCTGCCTTATGGTTTTTGCAGAGCACAGACAGTATCCTGGAAATATGATGTGCTCTTCATTGGCAAGGACCTTCAGAGTTCCTCGGCTCTTTCCTCACTAGCTATTGTCACTCCCCAGCCCAGACCCAGGCACGCACGATGCCTCAGACAAACAAGTACTACTGTTTGAGCCAGCCTGATCTGTGGAATGAACTTTGGAACTCAAAAGGGACTAAAGATAGTTTCTTTCACATCTGCTATGCTCTCAATACAGTTTCAGTAAGAGTTGTTAAATGACTATGTGTTTTATGGGTACGATCTCACTTAATCTGCACAACTAGTTCATCTTGTAGACAAGGAAATAAAAGCATAAAGAGGTTTAGTCCCCTGTTCAACATGAAAGAACGTTGCTGGAACTCAGGTAATTGACTTCACAATTCAAAATTTTGGTTATGCAGGAGGGGCCAGAGGGAAAGAAATAGCTGGGCAGTTGGAGATGGCTTCAGCAAGACCTTGGTGTTTGCTCTGGGCCTTGACTGACAGGAGGATTTGAGAAACGCAGAGAAGGGAGAGGCTGCTTAAGGGAAAGTATGAGCCAAGTTTCCAAATCTGGGAAGCACAGCCTGTCCATCACGGGTTCTTCCCAGGGCCCGGCCAATGCTTCACTGAGAGGGCCTCGCAGCAGCCCCGCAAGATGGAGGTGGGGGTCCTTGTCCTACTACTGTGACCTCTAGACCAGAGAGGGCCAAGGTGTACCCACTCCCCACCAGCTCGCTGTAGCCAGATCTGGCTGAAGCTCCAGGCCAGGGCTGCCTTCTTTATCTTTATAATGAAGGTTAATTTATACTCTGAAGCAGAGTGGTGTGTAATGGCATATATGGTCATATGCTTGGGAAGGAGTGGCAGGTTAAAGACTCAATTTCCTGGCCTCTCCAGCTTTGCGTCACCCTCCTTAATGATATTTCAACATTGAAAGGTTTGAGGAGTTTTTTTTTCCTCTTTAAATTAAATATACAGTAGGTGTTTTGTGTTTAATTTCCTTAAGAAAAAAGTGGTTGTGGGGGTGAAACGGTAAAAACAAAGCAAAACAAAAAGTAGAAAAGAGTCCTGGAAGTTTATAAAAACCACATTGTGTGCTCAAGAGACGGGAGTTACCATTTTGGAGCCTTTTTGTTCTCCTGGGAATGCTCATAACGCCGTCTTATGAGTTTTGTTTGTTGTTGTATTTTTCGTTGTGCTCTTGCTTTCTGTCTCAGCGCGTGCATTGCCTCCTGAGTCGCGTGTCTTTTTATATGCTTCACAGAGGTAGATGGCTGACACCATAGCCTGGAGCAAGGAGGCTTTGGCACAGCCTGTGTTCCATCACGTAATTGCATTCATAGGGCGTATTTATAGCCGCCGAGGTGCCAAAGTGGGAGGCGGAGGGGAAATAAAGGGCCCTGCCTTAAGGAAGGTGGCTCACTGAGTCAGCTACGCAGAGAACCTCTGCTGGTCAGGGTTGGTGTGGAAGGAGGGAGGGAGGGAGGGCAGCCAGAGATGCCAGTCTGTTCTCAGGAAGATCAAGAGTTGTGCACAGCACACATTAAGAAAGCAAGGTGAGAGGAAGGGCACAGCAGGTCGCTCACACTCCTTCCCACTCATCAGAGGTTCTCCCACTGGGCCCTTCAGAGCCATGGGGGGTTCTACAAGGGTGGCTTGGAGGCCACATCTGGGGAAAGAGGAAAAGAAATAACAATGCCTGAGAGCCAGACGTGGCTGTAGACCCCTTCTCCAGCCCCAAGGAAAGCCACTGCCCTTTCCTCTACTTACATGTGAAAGTTCCAAGTGAGATTTTGTTTGAAAGATAGCTTCTTCATTAGCTAGGAAGTTTTGACTCTCCATGATCTGGGAACTGTTCTCTCTGATCCCATGACCATCTCATGGCCCCCTGAGGCCTCACTGAGTGTTGTTCTCTGCCACCCCACCCCCTTTCTGCCCTTGGAAATCCTTCAGGCTCAGCTGGAGTCAGCAGCCCCCACTGAAGGTTCTGCAATGACCACACAATTGGATCTTTCTGCTTCTGAGTGTAACACAACTCACTCTTCCCAGCCACCAGAGTGTCACTCTACAACACAACTTGGATCCTATCCCTGAACTGGTTAAAGCCCTTCTGTGGCTTCTTCATGTGCTGGAAGGTAAACCCCAACTATACCAAGTGTGTGTGTGTGTGTGTGTGTGTGTGTGTGTGTCTGTGTGTAGTTTTATTGAGGTATAATTGACAAATAAAAATTATATATATTTAAAGTGTACGACATGATTTTTGATGAAATCTCACTAGTTTAATTCTATTTTTGTTTCCTGCACTTTGGGGATTGTATCCAAAAAAGTCATTGACCAAACAGTGTCAAGAAGCTTTTTCCTTATATTTTATTCTAGTAGTTTTACAATTCCAGGACTTACATTTAAGTCTTTAATTCATTTTGAGTTGATTTTTGTATGTGGTGTGGGATAAGCGTTCAGTTTCATTCTTCGACATGTGGATGTCTAGTTTTTCGAAAAACATTTCTTGAAGAGACTATCTTTTCCCCACTGTGTTCTTGGTACCTTTGCCAAAAATCAAATCAGCATAAAGGTATGGATTTATTCTGGGCTCTCTAGTCTGTTCCCTGGTTTATATGTCTGTTTTTACATAGTACTATACTGTTTTGATTACAGTAGGTTTGTAGTGTATCTTGAAATCAGGTTTGTGATACTTCCAGCTTTCTTCTTTTTGTTCAAGATTGCTTTGGCTATTTGAGGACTTTTGTGGTTTCATCTAAATTTTAGGATTGCTTTTTCTATTTCTGTGAAAAATGACATTGGAATTTTCATTGGGATTGCATTAAATCTACAGATTGCTTTAAGTAGTGTATTAGTCCATTCTCACACTGCTAATAAAGACATACCTGAGACTGGGTAATTTATAAAGGAAAGTGGTTTAATTAACTCACAGTTCCACTAGGCTGGGGAGGCCTCAGGAAACTTATAATCATGGCAGAAAGGGAAGCAAATACATCCGTCTTCACATAGTGGCAAAAGGAAAAGTGCCGACCAAAAGGGGAAAAGCCCTTTATATAAAAGCCCTGATAAAGGCCCATCAGATCTCATGAGAACTCACTCACTATCATGAGAACAGCAGCCTGGGGGAAACCACCCCATGAGTCAAATATCTCCCATCAATTCCCTCCCACAAGATGTGGGGATTAAGGGAACTGAAATTCAAGATGATATTTGAGTGGGGACACAGCCAAACCATATCAGGTAGTATGAATATTTTACCAATATTAATTCTTCCTATCCATAAACATTGGATATCTTTGCATCAGTTTCTTTCATCAGTGTTTTGTACTTTAAGAATATAGATCTTTCAATTCCTGGGTTAAATTTATTCTTAAGGTTTTAAAATTTTTTAATGTTATCATAAATGGGATTGTTTTTCTTATTTTTTTTCAAATAAGTAATTGTTAGTATATAGAAACACAACTGATTTTTGCATATTGAGTTTGTAATCTGAAACTTTACTGAATTTATTTGTTTGAATCAGGTTTTTTTGGTGGAATCTGTAGAATTTTTCTATATATAAACATGTCATTTGCAAAGAGGAACAATTTTACTTCTTTCTTCCAAATTTGGATCACTTGAATTTTTTAAAAATCTAATTTCTCTGGCTAGGGCTTCCAGTGCTATCTTGAATACAAGAGATAAGAGTAGAGGCCGGGCGCAGTGGCTCACGCCTGTAATTCCAGCACTTTGGGAGGCCGAGGCGGGTGGATCACGAGGTCAAGAGATCGAGACCATCCTGGTCAACATGGTGAAACCCCGTCTCTACTAAAAATACAAAAAATTAGCTGGGCATGGTGGCGCGTGCCTGTAATCCCAGCTACTCAGGAGGCTGAGGCAGGAGAATTGCCTGAACCCAGGAGGCGGAGGTTGCGATGAGCCGAGATCGCGCCATTGCACTCCAGCCTGGGTAACAAGAGCAAAACTCCGTCTCAAAAAAAAAAAAAAAAAAAAAGAGTAGACAGCCATATCTTACTTCTGACCCTAAAAGAAAAGTTTTCAGCTTTTGGGCATTGAAAATGATATTAGCTGTTAGATTTTATTATGTGGCTTATATTACGTTGAGGCCCATAGTACCATACTGTGTTGATTACAATAGCTTTGTACTATATCTTGAAATCAGATTGTGTGATCCCTCCAGTTTTGTTCTTTTTGTTCAAGATTGTTTTTGCTACTTGAGGACTTTGTAATTTCATACACATTTTAGGCTTTTTTTTTTTCCTATTTTCTTTTATGTCTAATTTGTTGAGGGTTTTTATTATAAAAAGATGTTAAAGTTTTTCAAATGTTTTTCTATATCTATTTAGATAATCAATAATTTGCATTTCATTCTGTTAATATGGTGTATCACATTTACCTATTTGCATATGTTGAACTATCCTTGTATCCCATGGATAAATTCTACTTGATCATAATGTGTGAATCTTTTTTTAAATTTTATTTTAGGTTCAGGATATGTGTGCAGGTTTGTTATTAATATATAGTTAAATTGAATGTCAGTGAGGTTTGATGTACAGATTATTTTGTCACCCAGCAATAAAAATAGTACCCAATAGGTATTTTTTCCGATCCTCTCCCTTGTTTCACCCTCCACCCTCAAGTAGGCCTCAGTGTGTATTTTCTCCTCTTGGTGTCCATGTATCCTCATTGTCTACCACTTATAAGTGAGACACACGTGATATTTGCTTTTCTGTTCCTGTGTTAGTTTGCTTAGGATAATGGTCTCTAGTTCTATCTATGTTGCTGCAAAGGTCGTGCATGATTTCATTCCTTTTTATGGCTGTGTACTATTCCATGGTGAATATGTACATTTTCTTTATCCACTCTACTGCAGGCAGGCATCTAGGTTGATTCCATGTCTTTGTTATTGTGAGTAGTACTGCAATGAACATACACATTCATGTGTATTTATGATAGAACAATTTATATTATTTTGGTTATATACTCAATAATGGGATTGCTGGGTTAAAATTGTATTTCTGTTTTAAGTTCTTTAAGGAGTTTCTACGCTGCTTTCCACATGGTGAAACTAATTTATATTCCCAACAGCAGTGTATATATAAGTGTTCTCTTTTCTCTGAAACCTCACCAGCATCTGTTATTTTCTGATCTTTTAATATTAGCCATTCTGGCTGGGTATACGATGGTATCTCAATGTAGTTTTGATTTGCATTTCTCTAATGATTAGTGATGTTGATATGCTTCTTGGTCACATGTATATCTTCTTTTGAAAAGTGTCTGTTCATGTTCTTTGTCTACTTTTTAGTGAGGTGGTTTTTTGCTTGTTGATTTAAGATTATTATAGATTCTGGATATTAGACCTTTGTTGGATGCACACTTTGCATATATTTTCTCACATTCTGTAGGTTGTCTGTTTACTTTGTTGATATTTTCTTTTTTGTGCAGAAGTTCTTCAATTTAATTAGGTCCCATTTGTCACTTTTTGTTTTTGTTGCAATTGCTTTTAGCATCTTCATCATGAAATGTTTGCCAGGTCCTATGTCCAGAATGGTATTTCCTAGATTTTCTTTCAGGATTTTTACAATCTTAAATCTTCCATTTAAGTCTTTAATTCATCTTGAGTTGATTTTTGTATATGGTGTAAGGAAAGGGTTCAGTTTCAATCTTCTGCATATGGCGAGTCAGATATGCCAGCACTATTTTATTTGGATAGGGATCCCTTTCTGTAATGCTTATTTTTGTCAGCTTTGCTGACAATTGGATGGCTATAGGTGTGCAGGATTATTTCTGGACTTCATGCTGTTTCATTGGTCTATGTGCCTGTTCTTGTGTCAGTACCATGATGTTTTGATTTCTATAATCTCAACCTTGTAATATAGTTTTTTGTTTTTGTTTTTGTTTGCTTTTGTTGTTGTTGTTTTCTTGAGACAGAGTCTCTCTCTGTCACCTGGACTGGAGTGCAGTGGCGTGATCTTGGTTCACTGCAACCTCTGCCTCCCAGGTTCAAGTGATTCTCATGCCTCAGTCTCCTGAGTAGCTGGGATTACAGGCACCTGCCACCATGCCTGGCTAATTTTTGCATTTTTAGTAGAGATGGAGTTTTGCCATGTTTGCTAGGTTGGTTTTGAACTCGTGACCTTAGGTGATCTGCCCATCTAGGCCTCCCAAAGTGCTGGGATTACAGGTGTGAGCCACCATGCCCAGCCCCTTGTAGTATAGTTTGAAGTCAGGTAAATTAATGCAGCCAGGTTTGTTCTTTTTGCTTAGGATTGCCTTGCCTATTCAGGCTCTTTTTTGGTTCCATACGAATTTTAAAACAGTTTTTTTTTCCTAATTCTGTGAATATTTTTTAATAACTTCTTTCTTTTTTGATTTTTTTTGACTCATTTGTTGTTCACTGGTATGTTGTTTAGTGTCCATATATTGGTTAATTTACCAATTTTCCTCATGATATTGTTTTCTATTATTAGTTTTATATAATTATGGTCAGACAAGATACTGGATATGGCTTTAGTCTTCTTGAATTTGTTACAACTTACTTTGTGGCCTACCTAACCTTTGATTTATCCAGAAGAATGTTCCATGTGCATTTGAAAAGAATGTGTATTCTGCTTTTGATGGACAGAATATTATTTTTATATCTGTTTGATCTATTTGATCTATAACATTTGAACAGTATTGCTCAAATCCACTGTTTCCTTACTGGTTTTCTGTCCAGATAATCTAATCATTGTTGAGAGTGGGGTATTGAAATCCCCTACTGTTACCATATAAACGTCTACTTATTTTTTCTTCTGTTACTATCAGCTTTATATATTGAGGGCCCTGATATTTGATGTATATATATTTATAATTGATATATCTTCTTGATGAATTGAGCCCTTTATCATTTTATGATGATCTTTTTCTCTTGGGACAGTTTTGACTTGAAGTCGATTTTGTCAGATATAAATATAACCACTTCTGCTCCCTTTTGGTTACCATTTGCACAAAATATTTTTTCCTACTCCTTCTCTTTCCGCCTGTGTGCCTCCTTAAAGCTAAAGTGAGTCTCTTGTAGGCAACATATAGTTAGATCTTATTTTTCAAAATCTATTCATCCACTCTGTCAATTTACATTTAAAAGTAATTACCAAGTCTGGGCACAGTGGCTCATGACTGCAATCCCAGCAGTTGGAGAGGTCAGGATGAGAAGATCATTTGAGGACAGGAGTTTGAGAGCAGCCTGGGCAACAGAGCAAGACACACACACACACACACACACACACACACACACACACACACACTTTTTTAATTAGTCAAGTGTGGTGGTACGTACCTGCAGTCTTAGCTACTTGAGAGGCTGAGGAGGATTGCTTGAACCCAGGAGTTTGAGACTGCAGTGAGCTATGATCACAGCATTGCACTATAGCCTGGGTGACAAAGCAAGATCTTCTCTCTAAAAAAGCTTTAATTTTAATTACAAAATAAGTAATACTGAGCAGTAAGAACATAATGTTGACATTTTGTTTATTGTTTTCTGATAGTATTACAGTTCCTTTATTCATTTTCCCTCTTCCTGTCTTCTTTCATGATTTGATAAATTTTTATAGTAGTATAATTTGATTTCTGTCACTTTATGTTTTGTGTATGTACTATAGTTCTTTGTTTTTTTTTGTGGTTACCATGAGTTGGTTACATTAAATATCTTATAGTTATAAAATCCAATTTCATGCACCATGTGGTTACATTAAACATCTTATAGTTATAAAAGCCAATTTCAATTGATAATAACATATCACCACATATAAAAACTCTACACTTTAACTTCTTATCCCTCCACACTTTGCTATTGATGTCAAAATTTACATCTTTTATATGTTCTGTATCCATTAACAAATTATTATAGCTATAGTTATTATTAATACATTTATCTTTTAGCTTTATACTGGATTTAAAAGTGACTTATTCACCACCTTGACAGTATTATTCTGAGTTTGACTATATTTTTACCCTTACAGTGAATTTTATGTTTTCATATGTTTTAAGGTTAGTTAGCCTCATTTTTTTCAACTTGAACTCTCTTCAGTGCTTCTTGTAAAGTAGATCTAGCAGTAATGAACTCCCTCAGGTTTTGTTTGTCTGAGAAAGTCTTTATCTCTCCTTAATTTTTGGAGAATGGCTTTGCTGGGGATAATATTCCTGGTTGGCAGTTTTTGTTCCTTTTTTTTTCCAGTACTTTATATATCATCTCACTTTCTCCTGGCTTGCAAGGTTTCTGCTGAGAAATCTGTAGATAGTCTGAGGAGGGTTCCCTTTTATGTGATAAGTTGCTTCTCTTGTGCTGCTTTGATAATTTTTTTCTTTGACTTTGACTTTTGAAAATGTAATTACAATGTGTCTCAGTAAATATCTCCTTATGGTTAACCTATTTGGGGTTTTTTGGACTTAGTAGATCTGGATATTTATTTCCCATTCCAGATGTGAGATGTTTTCTGTCATTACTTTTTAAAATATACTTTGTGTCCCTTTCTCTTTCTCTGCTCCATCAGAACTCCCATAATGCTTATAAAGTGTTCCCTTGATGGTGTCTCATAAGTTCCACAGACTTTCTTGACTCCTTTTTTTTAATTCCTTTGCTTGGGAAATTCCAAATGACCTACCTGCCTTTGAGCTTTCTAATTCTCCCTTTTGCTTGATTGAGTCTGCTGTTGAGCTCTTTATGCAATTTTTCAGTTTAAGCATTATGCTCTTAAATTCTAGAAATGTTTTGTTCTTTTTTATGGGTTGTCTCTCTTTGTTGAATTTCTAATTATGTTCTGTATTGTTTTCTTAGTTTTATTTAGTTTTCTATCAGTATTCACTTGTATCTCACTGAACTTCTTTAAGAATATTAGTTTGAATTCTTTGTCAAAAGGTTCATAGATATCCATTGTTTTAGGTTACTGGTGCTTCATTTCGTTCTTTTGTTGGTGTTACGTTTTTCTGATTACTCATGTTTTTTGTGGCCTTGTATGCATCTGAAGAAGTAAGTACCTCCTCTAATCTTTGTAGACCATCTTCACCAGGAAAAGCCTTTTACCAGTCAGCCTGTGGAGGGATTCTGGGTAGGCTAACTGGTGGGTCTTGTGGGCAGGCTTGCTGCTGGAGTCTTCAGGCATGATGGCCTGATGCCTGAGTCAGCAGGTGAGCAGGCCTGGAGCATAAGCCCAAAGGGGCTGGCCTGGTGCTAGGGTCCACTGGAATGAGCCTGATGACCGAGTCCTCAGATGGGACAGAAGCCTGGGTGAATGAGGGTGAGCCAAAAGCATGTGACAGGGAAGTGGCCTGGACATGGGAGGCACCCCTAGAGCCTGAGTCCACAGGGCTGAAAGCCTAAATATATTAACACAACACTCAGTAGCTTACACATGCTTAGGTTTACCTCTCCAGTTGCTCACCTGTCTCCTCATCATGCCCCGTATGGCAGCAACACAGACCAGACCCTTTATTCACTCAATGATTGAATCAGTATTCATTGAACAACTATTATATGCCAGGTATGCTGTCACTGCTGAATGAAAGATGCAATGACTGACCTCATGGAACCTGCATTCTATAGGACAATAAACACAAACATCCAAATAACATGGTCATCAGGTATCATGCAGAAAACAAGGGGAGTAGAAGGGTAGAACCTGAGTTGTGGGGCTATTTTGTATAGTGCATGAGACTTAGACTTCTTGGGCAGGTAAGTTTGGATAGAGACCTAAAAGCCATGCAGAATCTGAGGAACTAGCATTCTAGATTGGGGGCTATGCATTTATCATACTATACATTTCCACGGAGTGGAAGGAACTACTATTTCCCAAGAGGAAAAAGTAGGAAAGATCTCTTCACTGAACACCTTTTCTCACTCCTGCCCATTGGCAATTTCAGACAGGAGGAGTTTGAACTTGGTGAATAACAGGGTTAGTCTTTTGCTGAAGTTTTGCTTGGAAAAGTTCCAGTGGAATAGAAATGTGAGAACTGTGGTCAGTAGGCAATAACCTACTCGACCTATATTAATAAGTCAAAGGGAATTTGAGGGGAGTTTGTTAGGCAAGATATTGGTGATGAAGAATTTGTTACGTGTCCATGTGGGATTCCACAGAAAGAGATCTCAGTCTGGGGGATAAGAATATACTCTCAGGCCCTCTGGTAGTGAATTATGAGGGCCTGAGTATGTACTCTGTTTCTGATTCTGAAAACAGCTAAGGTTCATGATCAGACCCTTAAAAAGGCCCCTGAGAACCACTCTTGATGGTATTTGGGTGCTTGGGATAAGGCAAAAGGTTTCCAAAATCCTGTCTTAAGGCCTACTCCAAACTTAACACTACTCTGAGACACCCTCTCCTCCAGTAAGCTGGATCCGCAGAGCACATAACCCTCAAGGATTGCAACTAGCAGTCCTTCAAGGAAATACTTCAGCCCACGTGTTTCAAGACCATCAAGTCTAGCTAAAAGCCACAGACTGATCCCCTGTTCTTTCCAGATATCCCTCGAGAGCCATGGAAGCCTGGCTGGCCTACCCACCAGGATCCATGCTTTTATCAGCTGTGATCCACCATTGCCTGCCCAGCCCGTCAACTGCCTCAAGGCACAGCTTAACTCCTGGACCAGCCCTCTCCCTGCCACCCTCCTGCCCCATTCATCACAGTCAAGCTGCAGTGCATTTGCATTTTCTTCCCACTTTTGTGCCAAAATAAAATCAGTCAAATAAAATACAATCCATGCAGTAGTAACAGGACACAGGATTTTTGTCTCAGCCTAACTGACTCTGACAGCTCAGGGAGGAGAGCAGTAAAGCCAGCCTAGCTGTGCAACAGCCATGGCTCTGGTTCCAGAAACAGAAGTGGATACTACCACACCCAGGTGCATCTGAGTAACCTTTCCAAAGCATACTCAGGAGTAGAGGACCTGGGTTCTTCTCAGACTTCCTCCTTGACACCTGTCTTCCACCTGGAATTCCATGGCCCTGACTGATGCAGTGAGCAGTACCTATCTGTGGTCTGCCATAAATCCTCCCAAATGTGCAGGTGCTCCCAACCCATGCCTGTGGTCCCGGCTTGGATGTTCCTGTCTACCACACCCAAAGTGCACCTTGCTTTATTATGTGACATGTTTTTTTTTTTTTAAACATATGAATGTGCCTTAAAGCACAAAACTTAGAATGTCATTCATTTTTACTTCCTATGAACATCAAGCTTATTTTAATTTTTCAAAAACACTGCTGGAAAACCTGATGTTGGGTATATGTCTACCTTTTGTGGTAGAAATGGTACCTTTCTTTCTACTTCATGGGGAACCATTTGCATATATCCCCAGAGTTTTCCAAGTCCATGTTGGAACAGAGTAGGAGAGGAAGCCTGCTTTAGGAGAAAAGACATAGGTTTAGGAGTGAGATGCCCCAGGTTTCAGTCCAACATGAGTTCCTATTTGTCTGTACAGTTGCTTTATCCTCTGATATTCAGTATCTTATCTACAAAATGAGGGCATGGATGCCTATGGAGCATAGGGTAGTAGAAAAGGCATTGGCCTTGGAATCAGATGTACCTTGTTTTCAACCCCAGCTCTGCCACTTCAGAGATAAAATAAGCTGCTACATGTAGAATGCTTAGTGCCACACTTGCCACAGTGAGCCCTTTAGTGGCACCTGACTCTGCTGAGCCCTCCCTTGTTTGAAAGCACTCTCCAATCCCCACTTTCCAATACCACATTCCCCTGCTTTTCATCCAGATTTGTTGTTCACTTCTTTTCAGTATCCTTTACTGGCTCTGCCTTCTCCTTCCAAACACAAAATTTTGGAGTTGCTGGAGGTTAGTTCCAGAGCCCTGTCTTTTTCCTCTCTTTCAGGAAGCTCAGCCCTCCCACCTTTGTCTCTCTAGTCCACACCACTCCCAGGGCATTGAAAGGTCTTGGATAAAATATGCCTACTTGAGGACCTATTTGAACTTCTCAAAATCAGAACTCTTGCATCTTCCAGCCAAAGCACTTCCTCATCCCTGTGTATTCCATCTCAGTCAATAGCACCACTGTTGGCCTAGTTGCTGAATCCAGAAACTTAGGAGACTTTCTTGACTCCAACCTCTCTGACTTCACTTCTCTTCGAATCTGTTATTGAGCTCTGTTGTTCTATGTTAAAAAGATATTTTGAATCTATACTTGTCTCCATGACTTCTTCCCCTATCCTCGTAGCAATGAAGGTCATCACAACGTCTTACTCTTACTGCTACAGTAGTTTCCTAACTAGTTTCCAGCTTCCAGACCTCCTCCTACCCAACATAGTCTCCAAATAAGTGTGGTCTTTAATTCATAAGTATGTCATGTCACTCAGCTGCTTAAATTCCCCTTGGTAACTTCCCATTTTACTTAGAAATATTAATAAATTCAGACTATCCCTTCAGGATTTAGAATGTTCTTTATCATCTGGACTCTGCCTCAATCTTCAACTTCGCTACATGCCACTCTTCCAGCCACTGGTTATACTGGACCTCTTTTCCACCTTAAAGTCCTCAAAGTTTCTATTCCATGAGCTTAGGACTCCCTGCCATTTCTGGTTTATTGGATCTTTATCTAATATAGGACTCGGGAATAGGTCCGAGGGAGACTCAAGTAAGAGATCCCATGGATTTATAATTGCTCCTACTCTCTCAAGCTACATATTTGACCAAGAGCCAAGTTCCTGGAATAGTTATTTTTCCTGGCAGTACCCTGATTTCTTATATAAATAGACTCTTCTGGCCCTGTCCTTCCAATAGTTCAGACCTGCCAGTAGGTCCGAATTACAGGGGTGGAAACAATCCTAAAGCATGTGCTAGGATGCTCGCTGCATACCAACATGGGTATCTCTAAATTATCTTGCTTATTGGGGTTAATAATTCTTAGAGTTGGTTAGCTAGCAAACCTGAGAGAATGGACCAATATGGAGGCATCACATTCTAGAAGAATTTGTTAGTGTATTAGTCAAGCCTTCCAACATTTTAGCCCACCTTATTTCTTCATTCACTATTCTACCCACACACAAGCATCTTTCTACCCACATACCATTCATTGCTTGATGAATTTACCTTTCACAGCTTTGTTTTCATTCTCTACCTATGGTACTTCTTTAGCCACTGTGGAAGCAACACACTTCTTCAAGTCCCAGGCTGAATGTCAGCTCATGAATACCTGAATCTAAGTGTTCAGCCCAAGAGTAGCTTAGTGTTCTCTCCTTGGGACTCCAGGTAATGGTGCTTATCTCCCACTAGTGGGCTTTGCCACCTCCTACCATGGATTGAGTACCATCTCTACACCAGGCACCATGCTAAGCATTTTATAAGCCTTATCTAACATAGTATCTATGAGATAGGTACCATCAATATCCCCATTTTGCCCATGAGGAAATTGAAGCCTAGAAAATGAAGCAGCATGTCCACATTCACCATTCAAGCCCACATTTGTTCTTCTCTATCATGCATTTTCTTAGCTGTTGCACTATGTTGCCTCATTTCAAAGCATGACTCTCCATATTCTTGAGGCTCATCTTCATATATTCCAGGCCTCCACAGTATGCGAAGCACAGACACTTTCCAGGCCACACACTGTTAATAGAATCGTTTCCTATTCTGCTTCTGTAAAGTCTCTTAAAAGGGTGGGGTGGGGGGAGGTAAAGAAAGGTCCTTTCACAAAAGCATTAACAGTCTGTTATAATGAGAAAAAGTTGGGAAATTGATATCTAAATGTTCCCAACACCAACATTAGCTTAAATTCTCATCCCCACCCTTGGCCTAGGAGGGCCACACCAAGACAAGTCAGCCTGCCCTTTGGAGCCCATTCATTAGAGAAGGGAAGTGTTTATGTAGCCTCAGCTTGGGATGATTTAATGATTGCCTTTCCTCCCAGCAGGTCTCAACCCATCTCAGGAAGACGTCAGGGGTCAGCACAAGGACAAACTCTGGGTTGATGAGTCATTCTGGGAGAAGGCCAATCATAGGATGGAGGGGGCCTCCAGGGACTGGTAAAAGGAAATGGTACCTTTTTCTTTAAGAACTGAGTCTGATGGCATGAAAAACCACCTGGTCTGTCTGGCTGGGGATCCAGGAAAGGAAACAAGGGTCCCCAAAGAGGAAGACTCGTAGACGAGTTTCTGCCATGGCCCTTGGGAAATCTTCACTGCCAAGTCTCTGAGGAGCACAGGTGAGGCAGGTGTCAGAAATATGGGCCAGTTTTTTTTTTTTTTTCCATTTGTAAGTCTGGTTCCACTAAAAGAAGGCAGAAGTGGTGGAAAAAGTGTACTTTTGACGAGGCAGTAGAGCAGTGAGGCCAACAACCTCTGGTTTCTCTCCAAGCCAGTACATCTGCTGTGGCGCCCTTGGAGGACTGTTGAATCATATGGTGAAAACACTGGAGCCTGCAAGTCTTACTGCCTCTTCTGCTTGTACTGCCATTACCACCAACCTCAACACCGATACCATAACCTCAGCCACTTTTCCCACTACCACCACCACTATCACTAGCCACTCTTTAGTGTCATCGAATTATTTGGCAGCTATCATTATAGGTGATCTATGTTTACTTTTCATTAATGTATATAACAGGAATTATTCTCTTTAATAATGAGAAAACTAAGGTTTAGAAAGGCCAGGAAAGTTGATCAAGGCATAATTCTAAGTGGCTGAGCTCTTATCCAGGTGCATCTGACACCAAGGCTCTGCTTTTAACCACTATGACAAATGAAAGGTCCCTTTGGGGCAGAGAAGGAGAGTTCAGATTAACAAACAACAAACCAAAAAGTAAGGATAAGTCCTGCTTCATGTCTCTCATCCCTTTCATCCCCAACTACTCCTTTCCTGATCACTCATACTTTCGGTGACTTCATCACACTCTTTAGAATAACCAGTCTCTCTACTTATCCCTTGGGGCTATCACTCCCTTGCCTATTTCTACCAAGCAAGAGGTGATTGTCACGTTTCTTCTAAATTGTTATAGCCATTCTTGCCTTCTCAGCAGGTCATTGTGACCTCTGCTTGAAAAACACAAGAAAAAATTTCAGAAAAATACTCTCATCCCTCAATATCTATCACTGCAGAACAGGTGGGTCAAATACTAACATGTGAGGATTACGCCAAGCAAGGATCATATCCAACCTCATCATAATGGCATCCAGAGAGCCCACAGCAGCCTACTGAGTTCAGGGAAACTCAGTCATAAAGGGACATCCCATCTCTCCAGGGATCCAAAACCATTTGTTCTCTCACCAGAGGGTTATAAGCAAAGGAAACATATTTGAGTCTGGAGGCCTGAACATACTTTTCAATCATGAGCAAAGCATTAATGTTGATACAAATCTGGACAAGGAGACAATCTGCTGAAGGTTCCTGAAGTCTTTTCTCTGCTATGCCAGCAGCCAAGGGGAGAATCAGCCAGGTAGCAGTTTCCTATTGCTGGCTTGGAAAGTTTTCCAGTGGACTCTTCAAGCATAAACATATTGGAATGAGTCTGATCCCAGGAAAAGCACCAATGTCAGGAAAGTGGAACATAAATCTTGCCTAGGGTGGAGATTCCTTGACAGTAAGATTTCTTTTTTCACTAGTGATACAAGAGAGAATGTGAAAATTCAGCCTGATTTTGTGAGCTATGATCATAGTATTTCTCTTTCTGGAACAAACTTGGCATTGCAAAGTGTTTCTGTGATTTAAGCTCATGGAAACTGAATTTACTGGGGCTCTGTCTGTGGTTGCATATCTTGCTCACACAGTTGGGAGCCAGTTCAGTGGGATATGCCCCAAAGTAGGTAGACAAAGATTGACTGATCTTTCAGGACCGAGACAGGGATAAATCAATCAACTGCTTATTCTTATAGTAAATTACATGGGAAGTTAAGTTTGTAATGTTTCACATTACAAAATTCATTCAAAGCACCTGCATTCCGAAACATTAAAACAGGTAAAGTACATCCTGAAAAGAGCCACCCTTAACTTCTAGAAGGCCAATTTAACACTATTTACAACAATGATAGTAGCTAACATTTAACAAGGCTTTAATCTGTACTAAGCATTTTGCATGTATTGTGTCACTCAATCATCCTGACAATTCTATGAGATAAATAGCTATATTATGCCTATCTTGTAGGTAAAACTGACAGAGAGAAAAAGAAATTTTTCTAAGTTCATACAGAATATGGGTCAGAGCAAAGATCTGACCTTAGGCTGTTAAACTCCAGGGCCCATGCTATTAGCTTTTATCTGATACTAAGGATCAGATAAAAGAAACTCTAAGAGTCCCAATTTAATTGTTGTTCCCTATTCTCTAACCCTTGAGATTCTCAAAGTTACGCATGAAGGTAGGCTGTAGGAACAAAGAACAGCTGAGTTACTGGGGCCAAGGTTCTAAACCACCAGAAGCAAGCTGTTTTTTATTCTAAATATACATGGGAAAGGTCGTCACCTCTTGCAGCTCATGAGCTGGACAGATACTTAATTAAGAAGGCTGTATTGTTAAGAACAAAGCATAGTGGGTCCTGATGAACTGACCACACAAACTTAAGTTGGGAACACCAAGTTCTTATTGCCTTGGTTTAATCTCATGCTTTCAGTTAGGCAGGACAACTAAGCCAAAAGGTTGTCAGAGCCAAAAACCAAGGCAGCAAAAGAGTCCTAGGAAGAAAGAGGAGAAAGCAGGCTGATCCACATATACTAGAAGCATAGAAAGGTTTTCAAAGCTAAACAAAGGAACAGATGGATATGGGCTCAAGTATTTGAGTTTCAAAACAATATGAAATCATTCTAAGAAATAACCAAGGATGAATTGTTGCTCCTAGAATAACTAAAATAATATGAATCCAGTTTTACCTGATAAAACACCAATTCTGATTACCTGTCTTTTACTGTTCTTGACTTCAAACTTGAATCAGGAAAATTAATGACATATTCATTAATTTGTTTCATTGTTTTTTCTCATCAATTAAATTTATGCAATTTCATTGTGTGTGTGTGTGTGTGTGTAAGGCCAATGTACACCTGTAACATCTTTATTACTTTTAGCTTTAATGTGAATTCAACAAGTAGCAGACTTCACATGCAATTAGTGTGAGCCTCAATCAAAGAGCTTTATTGTGTATTCTAACAGGAAGTATATTGATAGTCCTCTTCTGTTAATGACAGTGGGGATCTTGAGAGCACACACGCAGACACAACACACACAGCCTTGTTGTGTGCTACCAATAACATGCATTCTAAAGGGATCACCAATACTGCCTTCCATAGGAGAAAAGAGGATAAAATTTTATAGCAGGAAGTAGCTAAGATGATCCTCTTTATAACCTGACCATAAAGAAATCCAACCAGTGGATGATAGACAACAGAGCCCCATACTCCACAGAACAACTGGGTCATTTTGACTGCTTCTAAATAGAAATAAACAGAGCTTTATGTAATTGTTTATACTGGCCAGACTTCAAGAACTTCAACTTTAGTGTTGGATATTTCAAAACCTTCATAAATTAATGAATTTTTCCTCCATCATTTGCAGCCCAATGGATCATCTTCTGATGCTTGGGGGGACAGTGGGAGACATTTCTGTGTATGACAGATCTAGTGAGTTGCTCTCTATAACAAGGACATTTCATAACTTCCAAGACTTTGTCTAAAAGGAAACTAGGAAGCAAACAAAGGTATGAGAAAAGGTACCTTTCTCAGGGACGCAAATATTAGAGCCAATGTTGATTTACTTAGTAAACCAAATGACCTTCTTTGTGATGGTTTTCATATGAGCATTTTTACTACTGTAGTCCTTAATGTTACCTTAGATTATGCCATTTTCTGGGTTTACCCTTTAGTTTGTTGAGCTCCTCCTTCTGTAATCGGCTTTCCCTGGGGTGGGGGCAAGGACTTCAGGATAAACACAGTTCTTCTATCAACAGGACTTCATTTTGACTCTCTCCAGAACCATACTATGTTGCAGAAGCCAGTGTCAACTTCCACATGGTGAAGGATGCCACTGTGCCTGAGATCTGGAAGAGATCAGGGTTATTTCCCAGGCTACTGCTTTACTTGGCATGCAACTATCATGTTAAGAAAGGGCTAAACAATATCCTTTTTTATATCAGAACATGGGGCCACCCCCATCTTCCAGCCAAAACAATAAAAGGAGCATTTGATATGCAATAAAGTGGCTGTTACTCAGAAGACCCATCCTCCCAAGCCCTGTAAACATGTACCTGACTTTTAAGGGAGAAGGGGGAGGGGACTCAACTTGAGAGAGAGGTTTCACTAAAATCCCTGTAAATCATTGAGTCCCCAGAAGAATTGTTTTTCTTTTCTTGTAATGAATGGAACACCAATACAAAGAAGAATTCTTCCCACTTCAAAGGGAATGGTAGCAGCTTTAGCATACCAGGAAATGTAGAAAACATAGAAGAGTTGTGTTCTATAGCAGTAGCAGATTATGGTTTCAAAGGAGCCAAGGCTTTGGTTGACGGGTCATAAGAAGTTAATGATGGATGCCTCCATGTTTCTGAGAACATGTTACCCCATGAAAACATGAGAACAGAGGCAAGCTACTTTATAAGAAACTGAAAATCTCATAGTGGAGAATGAGGTGGTAAAGGGATAACGTAGAAATTATGTTCTGTTATGTTCTGTAATCCCAGTTTTACATTCTACATTGGTGTGAGGTACATATGCTTGTACAACTGGGCCTCATAATCATTCCGCATAGCTTCCAAGGACAAATGCTTGAGAGTCCTTCTCTCTCCACCTCACAATAACCTGTTGCCCAGATTATCCTCCATGGTTCCATCAATATCCTATCTCTTCTAGGCCAGAGGAAAAATCTAACTGGCTACCTTTGGACACTTACAACAGAACTTCTATCAGCTGTACTCCTTTTTCCTGTCATTAAACATTGGTTCAGCACAGGTCACCGAATCATAAACCATTACAGTTGGAAGGTAACCAAGAGATTCTCTGGCCCAGTAATTTTTTTAAACTGTTTTTCATAAAAAGTTTTTTCCAATGAAATTTTAATCAAAATACAAAATACAGTGGCTATGATACAACTTGGCATTTTGATCACAACTTTTTATTAATTTTACCCAGGAAATAAATATAGATAGTAGAATCAGAAAAAGAAAACCATTGTTTTGCAGTCCCTAATGAAGCCATGGATTTAGGCAGTAACCATGAATGGGTGCTGAAATCAAAAGATGAAAAATTGATGGGGAGCTTCACAATGCAGAGGTCAGGCTGACATCAACAGAGCCCAGTCGTCATATCTATTATTAGTAAAAATGGGTTAATCAGCTATGTGTACTTTCAGAGGAGTTGCAGCAGGGAGTCCAGAGCACGAGCTATGAAGTACTTTTGCCTGAAAAAATAAACAACTAAATAAACCCAAATCTTTAGTTTCCAGGAAATCTAACCGCATCAGTTTCCAGGAACTATGGGTCATAAAAGAGTAAATCAAACAATACCATGAGGAAGCAATCAGCCAAATTCAGAATGTAGGACAGTCTACAGAACAAATGTCCTAGTTTCTCCAATTGATCAAAAGAATATGCAGTGGGCTGGATTATTGCCCAATTATTCACTCATTTTTCCTGTGAGAGGATTATACATTCATGTGTATTGCTCCTTGGCTGGCCATTCTCAAAAACCAGAATATGTTCCTGTCCCGTTGGTGCTGGCTGGACCTCATGACTTGCATTGACCACTGGTAAGTAGCAGAGACTATGCCATGTCCAAGCAAAGTTGTGTCAGCTATGCCATCACCAGCTTTCTTGACCTTTTATTTCTGCCACAAGAACATCCTGTCACAAATAGCCTGAGTCCCGGAAAAACAAGACACATGGGGAGAGGCCAAAGTACTGCCCAACTGCAGACAATGTACACTGTGGTCCAGAAATTTAAAAATTTAATCCTTTGTGTTACAGCTATTGAGATTTTGTGGTCATTTGTTGCCACAATATAGCAGGTAAATGTAATATGGAAAAATCATATGCAAAAGGAAGAATTATATAGAATTAAAAAAAAACTGAAGAAATATAACTGTTGAAGACATTCCTTAAACCATGGTTGGGCCTCAATTCAAACTATAAAATGTCACTTTGGGGATATCATGGATATCATCATATCCATGACAGGATATGAAGGAAGTCATCAGTAGACAAAATTAAAGATATAAAGTGGTTGGATGAGTGGTAACTTAGAAAGTAAGGTTGAGAAAGGTTCATTCTCAATTATGTGCATGTGTGGTAGAGGGTGTCAGGGGTTTTTATGGTGGAGGGTGTTGATCTGCCCTGGAGAGCACAGCATGAAGTCGACAACTTTACCACATTCACCCATCCAGCCATCTGTACACAGAAGGATATCTGGCAATGCATTTGCTTTCCAAGTGAAAAATAACAGGCTTCCTTTTCCTTTAAACAAAGCAAAACCTGTCTAAGGAAAACTAGGGCAGCTAATATGGGTACTGGTGCCCAAGAGAAAAGCACTCCAAAATGTAGCATCTAGGGCTTTTCAGCCCAATAATCAGCTCCTCCTGTGTTCACCCTAAAGCGAAGCCCACCAGACAATCAGCCCTGTCCACAGAGGATTGACAAATGACCAATATTGCCTTATTCTTAGGTGTGAACGGACTATGAAGAGTCGCTGTACAGTTGGGGAAATTTGCAGCACAACAGAGATAAACACAGGAAAAGTGACACCAGAGAAAACAGAAATAACTAGGAAACAGAGGATAATGTATTTTTTAAAAAGAAAATCTTTCAGTTAGCATTCTCAAAGATACTGAAACAAGATAATGTTCATAAAACAAGAGTAGAATTCTATGAAAAAGGAAAAATTAGTGGTAAAGAAAGGACTGCTGGAAATTAAAATTCAATCCCAACTCCTACCCCTGCTCTGTTTTTAAAAAAGAAGAAGAAACAAGAAAAAATTATAATAGAGTACCTCTGAGAAAGGAAAGAGAAATCTGATACTTTCTATCACTGGGAAAGTGAAGGAAACATTTGGGGAACCTAGAAGTGGGAAGAAACTGAAGTGGATAAGAGAAGGATAGAATAGTCATTTATCTGACAGAATGGTGGAACTCTAGAGCTTAGTTTAGATCTTCAGTGTTTTCATCATGTCTGGTTTTGTCACCATGTCGTTTCAGACTATATGACGTGCACATGTGCAGAAGCAATTTAATGTGATGAGCATATTCTAGAAATGTAAAACCAAAGAAGATTCAGCAGCATATGGAGTAAATCCTCAAGTATCTAATAACTCGGCCAGGTTTTTATTTCTAGAACCGAGAATCTCAAAATCTAGTCTCTACATTAATTGGTATATATAGTTTAAGATAGCTCTTAACTATAGTTTAATATAGCTCTTGGTGTATACAGTTTAAGATTAAAAACAAATTAAGAATCTCCCACAGGGACATAAACTAGCTGGGGAAGTTCCCATCATTTTGGTTTTGAAAGTTAAAACTAAGTGGTTTTCATATGAAAGCAATGTTTGAAATTTTTATAAAAAGAAAATGTTAGTGTGCTGATAAAAACTCCATTCATACATACTCCTCATTCATTGAGTACATATGAATTCCCTATAGTACATTATCAAAAAACTAAAGAATATGCCAAAATTACCTTTACACTGGTTAAGTCTAAAAAAATGCTTATCAAAGTGTATAGAACCCATGGCTAATGATTTGGGGAAAAAATATCCAATAATGAACTTTGAAATCACATGTCATTTCCGGTAAACACACACAGACACACATTTGGGTATAACATGAAAGGTATTCTTAGAAAGCTCATGCTAAGTTGTTTATTACATTTGATCTAAAGACTATTTAACATTTTGATTACAGGCCATATTTCAAAAGAAATTGCTCATTTGAGCCCATGCTCTGGTTGAAGGGCGCTCCAGAAAGTTGAAGTGATCAATATACAAAAGAAGAGATTCCTTGAAAACAAAGTTCAGTTGATATTAACTTTAAATGATTTTGAACTTTGTCTAGGCTCTAAGTGAAAAAGAAAATAATCCATGTGTATATTAAAAAGGAAAGGCTTTTATGAATTCTAAGAAAGGATACTGTCAAAAAAAAATGGCTAATCTCAGGGGAAATTAGACCACGGATGCTGGGGAGTCCTGGAAAGTCTCCCAGCTGCACAGGCCGCTCCAGGAGCAGCAGCTGCACAACCAGTGTCTGTTCACAGCAGGAACCTGTGGCTCTAAGCTGCAGCCAGGAGATGGATGCACACATACAAATCCATTCAGTGTGGTTATTCACCAAACCACCCCAAAGGCCTTCACCAGTCCCACACACCGACCCCACCTTCCATGGGCCTGAGACAACCTAGGACAAATTTGGAGAGCCTCTGATTTATGATGGTGAAGCTTTCCTTTCTTTCCAACCTGCTAGAAGGAAAGAAGGCAAATGAAACACTTCTCATGCACAGACTTCTAAGCCATGGGTGGCATTTGCACCTAAGTTATATCTTCAACTTGGCATACACACAGGATACTCTTTCCTTTGAAGTATTTAAATAATTTTCTAGAACATCAATATGCCCAACCTGTATATTTTCTAGAATGATACTTCTGTTATTTCCATGGAATAAATTGACAAACAGCTGTAAGAGTGTGAGTTTAAGAATAATGTTTTAAGAGTGTATGTTCTAGAGTCTGATTACCTACGTGTTCAATGAAAGCTCCGGCACGCATGGGTTCCATGACCTTAAGAATGTTACTTAAGCAAACTAATTTTCAATCTGCCCACCTGAAGTAGAGATGAAGACAGTGTCAACCTTACGGAGTGTTTATGAGGATTGAGATGATCTCAACAAAGTTGGGCTATTCCTCTGCCTGGAGGTTTTATGCCTGCAATTAAAAAAAAGAGAAACCTGCAATTCAAAATAGCGAAAACAATAAATAAATGTATGTTTCATATAACTTGGAATCCAGAAAAGCAGGCTTCAGCACAAAATGATTGACAATTCAATGGGTTGCCCCAAAATCCAGGTTCTTTTCCTCTCTTCTACGCTATTCATGTCATTGCTTTCATCCCAATGCTGCTCTCTATTTTGGTCACATAATGGCAGCCCATGGACAGCATTATGACCACCTGTAGCATTATTTCTTGTTCATGTTCAGTAAGAAAGGGTGAGGCAAACTTTCCCAGAAGCTTTCCAGGAGACTTCCCGCATCCTGTGCTCATTCTAAAATAATCACTACAGGGAGACCAGGATCACCAAGCCTAGCACAGGCTCATCTTTGCAGGAGAGATGGATGAAGGGGAAGATTACTTACAGATACTGTAAAGGTTAGTTTTTATTAGCATTAGAGTCTACATTATGAATGCATTTGTAGATTTACAGGAAGCTTTTCTAAAGATGTAACTGGTTATTGCCGCAAAGGTCTTGAAATGACAAACACATTTTATTTGTTGTGTCACTTCAGATTGATTTCTAGTGGCTGTCTAAAGCGATATGTAAGAAGGATTCAGGGATCCCAACTGTGCTGGGGAGGAGAAGGAAAAATGATTAGTTATAGGAATTGGCCTGGAATGGAAGATATGGCCTCGTTGATGCCATGGGTAGGACTGAAAAACTGGGTTCTGTTTCATTTACACTGTTTTACTCTGCCACCTTTTAAACTTTAAACAATATGAAACTTCACTAGTATGTCCACAGGCCTTTCTGACTAAAACCAGAAGCACATCTTCCCCATGGAAAAATTAATTTCTGGGAAAAATTAATTTCTGAGAAAAAGGTTTCTGAGAAAATGAGTTTTCTCAACAGTCCAATTCAACGACTATTTCCTGAGCACTAACTTATTTCCTGTGTTGTGCCAGGTGCTAAGCAGGATACAGAAGACGTGTAAGACACAAACTCTACCCTTAAGACATTTCCAGTCTATCTCAGAAACAAAACATGTGAGCAGTAAAGGGTTAATAGTGGAAAACACCATCTAGAACTCAGAACGCAAGGAAATTGCTACCGCCATTTTAATTGGCCATGACTAACTTGACCAGGGAGAATCCCATAATTAAGTGCAGTGCTGTTTGGCAGAGTGGTATACGGGCTCTGCCTAAATCTGTAATAGGGACTGATACTTTCCATGGAGCAGGCAGACAGATGGCCTGAGTTTTTCAGATTTGGCTCCATTTCTTCCATGTACTAACCGTAACCACTACTGTGACCTTATATAAATATACATTCTTCCAGAAAAGGATGGATCTTGAGGCCTGATGAGGAGGTAGGTTTCTAGAGCACTAAGTGTGGTAGTGGCTTCTCAGGCTCCTGCACCGTCTTCCAACACAACTTTTAGGATTCCCAGTTGAACAGCATTGATCTACCAAAGTGGCTCTGCACCCTTGGCCTTAGAGAAAATGTTATACAAAGAATATATTCTACATCACAAATTCTTACATGCCTATATCAGTTCTACCTATCTATAACTCATTTGGAGAAGCTAAGCCTGATAAAAATTTACAGGGTGATAATAACAGCAATAGTTAATCACCAGCAGTCACTTAATTCAGAGCACTGTATAGGCAAGAAGAGATATGATATAAAACTGAAAAGAAAATGGGTCTGGCTTACCATACATTTATAATCCGTTAACTTAACACAACATAGATACATAGAAAAAAATGTATAAAGGAACATACAAGACTATTACTTCTCATCTAGGCCCCTACTGTCTCAAAGACAGATTATGACAGTTGGTTCTTTTGGCTTAATTTTGGTCCTCTCTATACACAACTGTCAGGGCCATCTTCACATGGTATAGCTTTGGACATGTCATTTTCTTGGTGGAAAACCTATAATACTATCAGTGCCTGCAGAAAAATTACCCTCTTGACTTTCAAGGTCCCCGCTATCATCTGAAATCTGCTTCTTTTCAGTCTTCCAATCTATTTCCATATAGTGGCCCTCTTTCACTACCCAAATGGCTCCTTTGACTAAATTTGTTTACTTAAGATTTCTATTTCCAAATATGCCAGTGATGTTCCTGCCTCCATAGCCCGCTCACATCTGCATGTAATACTCTCTGTGCCTCTACTTATATGAGTCTTGTTTTTATTTGAAGATGAAGGCTCATTTCCTACAAAATTATTTTCCTAAGCACAGCAGTTTACAGAGCCATTCCCATCTCTGAACTCCAACAGCACTGGCATTTCTTAGGTGATAGGATGAGTTATCATGCATCAAGTTTATGTGTCTTGCCTCCCCACCTTGGTTTTAAGTTCCTTGATCTTCAGTACCTGCCTAATCCTCTGTACCCAAAGCTTAACAAACACAAAATCTTCAACAATGCTGTTCATGGCAGTATAAAGTCAGGCATAAAGTATTGAGCCGAGTAAAGAAGTAATCAGTTACAACCAGAATAAACTGGAACTAATTTTTTAAAGGTTTACTAGACCGCTGACTTTTAAAATTGGATTTGGAAGAAAGGGCAGGAATGACTGAAGTGTGAGAAGGAGGAAGCAAGAAGGGCGTAGGTTAAAATGGTGGCTGTGGACATAGAAAAGAATGTGGACATGAAATGGGTGGGCCCGGGAACCTGGCCACGTTCTGATAGCGCAATAAAATCAACAAACCAGTGCAGAAGTCTGGTTGCCAGATGCCCTTCCCATTGCATATCTTCTAGGTGTAACTTGCTTAGGTCTATAGAGTTGATAATTAGGGCCAAGAAAAAGTCATCATGTAGGCTCAAATTCTATCTTATGACCTTTAAATATTTTTTTCCATTCAATTCTTTAAAATATCATTTCCTTTGGCAAAGTAATTTTTTCCAATGGGAAGCTTGTTGGTGAGTTTTTTGGTCCTCATTCTAACCTTGTTAAAACAATTGGACAGAACTGCAAATGTTGATTATTATTTTGCACATGTATTTATCCTTTTTCATGTCCTCAAAACCCTCTCTAAAGTTCCATGTTGTAAAAAAGACCCTATGACTTCTAGAGCTGCAGGTTTTCAGTGGGGTAGTATAGGTTACTGTTATGTTCTGATCAAGAGATCAGCCAGGTTCTGCTGTGGCTGCACAGCTCTGACCCAGTCAGCAAGCCCTGACCTCAGATGCCTTTCACGCTCAATGCTTTAGCCTTAATCCACCTCAGTTTTTCTCCAGGGCAGACATCTGTAGAGTGTATACATCTAACGGTTAGGAAGGTGTGCCAAGGAAGGTATGAATTCTCTCACTTGATATTTCTTAAATTTGTAAACACTCAACTTCCCTACAGTTCTGAGTTACCAGATACCCAAAAGGGGTACAGTTAAGCCTTCATTTAAAGTGTCTTTCTCCTTTAAGCTTCACTGTTCAAAACTGTCCATCTGTTTTCTTTACACTTACGCCATTCTCTGTGTATCCACAGTATGAAAGAAATAAGAATGGCAGAACTCAAAATATGGATTTTAGAAATTATGTCTTCAGAGCTCCTGACTCATCAGAGTAATCTGTGACCAAGAAGGGGTATTCAGCCTGGTCAGTGTCACTTAGACAACTTACAGTTCTCTAATTATATTAAAAACAAAGATCGTTCCTGTAACTGGACTCATTTCCCTAATGTAACTGCAAATTTGAAGAACAATTAATGAGGAAACTTCTTTAGATAGAATGTTTTGCTCCCTCCACATTTGAAACATACTCACTGAAAGAAGCCAAAATAAGAATTTCACAAGAAGTCAGAACAAGAATTTTTCATCAAAAAACAATTTTGGTAAGTTTTATCTGTGGATCAATCACATTTTAATGAGCCCACCTGTATTTTCCCTTAAACTTATATAATGTAAAAAAAATATGACTAAACAGGATGGTCAGGTACCTGCTCTCCCACATCAAGAATTAGCTTCCTTGAGAATAGTGTTTCTCTGCAGCAGCATTACTAGCATTTTAGGCTCAGTTTTTGCTGTGGGGCTGTGCTGTGCATTGCTGGATGTTTATCAGTACCCAGTATCCCCAGCCTCTACTCCCTGGATGCCACTAGCAATCCAATCCCCCTCCATGGTGCCCCCAGTTATGAGAACCAAGAATGTCTCCAGAGAACCACTGGTCTAGAACATGGAGGTTATTCTGGGAGGTCATTGCAGAAGTTTCTCATTAGTGTTTGTGTTCCATATCCTTTACCACCTACTCTACCATTACTGCTGTAATTCCTATCGAGCTCCTCCAAAGAGGTTAACATACAGCAAACACCGCCCCTTCATAATGCCTCCTCCAGACTAGGTTTGACAAAGAGTGGAGATCATTAAAAGATGTGAATACCAGGGGGTAAGGTTCACTGTCGGGGGGAAGGGGGGCACCATAAAGGTGGCCTACTGCAGAAACCACTCAAGAAGTTAAACTCTTCTCTGAGTTAACAATTAATTATGTATTGCTATATAACAAACTATCTAAAATTTAGTGGATTAAAACGATGTCAATTTAGGTGGGTCAGAAATTTGGGCAAGATTCAGCTGGGCAGTTCTACTCCATGTGGCACTGGCTGGGGTCACTCATTCAGTTGTATTCCCTTGGTTTCTGAGATGAGCTGGATATTCAAGAAAGCTTCACTCACATGTCTGGTATACTGGTGCTCCTCCAAATAGCCCCCTCTTTCTCCATATAACTAGCTTGGGCTTCTTCAGAGGATGATGTTCAGACATCTAGAATGCTAGTTGATTTCCAAGAGCAAAAAAGGAAGATGGCAGACCTCTTAAACACATAGCTTAGAATTGGCATGTGGTTTTAAAAATATGTGCAGGATAGATACAGAAACAAATATAAATGTGTGACTGTGTGTGTGTGTGTATGTAGGAATTCCCCCTTCGTCTATAAAGGAAACCTAGTCATAATGATATTCCAGTAACAATGAACACATCTAGCATTCAGATCTCGGTTTCTAAATACCATTTTCTAACAAAAGGAACAAGGGCTTTTTGGAGAAATGATTAATTCCAGAGCTATAGCAGGAAAAGTACAACATGATCCCAAACATCTTGTATTGACAGAAGGTAAGAAAGTGTTCATGAAAAGGTAGGAGCGTGTTGAAGGGACATTCAAGTCATGCTAAAGAAGCTCCCAATGGCCAGATCTGTGGCAATTTAAGCAACAAAATAATGACTACAATAAATTATAATCCACAAAATAAAATGAATATCAACTGGTCCATATTGATAAAAATAAGTGATTGAATAAATAATCGAATGGAGAATGGGCAACTCTTACACTAGAATGACAGTTAATAAATCTAAAAACAGAAAAAATAGAAGTAGAATACCAAAATAATTGTTTAAGGCAAGAATCACTGACATATGCTGAAATTAGTGGGCAAAACTATAATGAAAAAGAGAATATGTGCATATTTTCTACAGTAGGCTAGAAAATGCCTCCTCAAAAGATAACACATTCTATCTAATCCCTGAAACCTATAAATGTTACCTTACATGGCAAAGACTTCATGGATGTGATTAAGTTAAAGATCTTGAGATGGAGGGGTTATTTTGGATTGTGTGGGTGGGCCTTGAATAGAACCACAAGTTTCCTTACAAGAGACAAGCAGAAGGAGATTTGATGACACACAGAAGATCATGTAAAGGAGGAGGAAGAAAGCAGAGTGAGAGAGAGAAGATGTTACACCACTGTCTGTGAAGGTGGATAAATGGCTATGGGCCAAGGAATGCAAGGAATACAGCTTGAGATGCTGGACTATGTGAGGAACGGAATTCATTTCTAGAGCCTCCACAGAGAGCACAGCCCTCTAACACTTTTCTTTCCGTTCAGTGATATTGATCAGAATCAAATCCAAAGACTTCTGACCTCCAGATTTGTGGGAGAATTAAGTTCTATTGTTTTACATGACTACGTGTGTGCTAATTTGTTACAGTGGCCAAAGTGGACTAATACAGTCTCAGAATATTTCCCCACAATATACTTACTAATTACAGAAACAAACAAACAAAAACAAACCCAGGACTTATGAAGGGAACTTGGAACATGCCACCTTTACTATATGATCAAGGTTAAAATGACCAGATATACAATATCTTAACATCCTGTACCTCCTGTTATGATATACTGTAAGAATCCAAAATCACCTCTGAAATTTCTTGCCAAAAATGCATAATCTTGATCTAATAATGATGCATTTCACACAAAACCATATTAATGGACATTCTACAAAATAACTGCACAATACACTGAAGGTCACAAAACAAAGAAAGATTGGAGACTGACCCAGATTGGAGAAGACTAGGAAAAAATTACAACTAAATGTGATGTGAGATACTGGAATTGATCCTGGATGAGAAAAAAGAAGTGACATTAGTGGATATATTCATTTTCTATCACTGCATAGCAAATTACTTCCAGCTTGGAGGCTTCAAACAGCAGCCATTTACAAGATTTCAGTTCCTTAGGTCAGTATTTCAGCACGGTATATCTCTACAGAGGGTATCACAAGACTGAAATCAAGCTGGCTTGGCTGTGTTCTTGTCTGAAGCTCTGAAAATGGATTCACATTCAAATTCATTCAGGTGGTTGGCAGAATTCAGCCCCTTGTGGTTGTAGGACTGAGGTCCCTGTTTTCTTGCTGGCTGTCAGTTGGGTCCTCTCTCAGCTCCTAGAGGCCACCTGCATTCCTTGCCATGTGACTACTTCCAGGCATGGGGGCTTTTCACATGTCAAATCGCCTTTGTGTTTCAAATCTGATGCCTACTGAGTTTGACCTCTAGACCCAGGCTTAAAGGACTCATGTGATTAGCTCAGTCCCACCTAGTCTCTCTATATTAAGATCAACTGATTTTGGACCTTCATTATATCTACAAATTCCTTCCATAGCAGCACTTATTTAGTGTTTGATTGGTTAACTGGGAGAGAGTGTGTTTACATCAGTGGCCGAGAATCTTGGGGACCATCTTAGAATTCTGCCTACCCAAGTGAGACAACTGATAAAATTTGAATAGTGTTTATAGGTTAGCTAACAGTATTACATCAATGTTAATTTTCCAGCTTACATAATGTTACATTGGTTATAGAAACTAGATGAATGTACATGGGAATTCTATGTACCATTTTTGGCATTTTTTTGTAAATCTAAAATTAAAGTAAAAAGTTTTTTTTTAAAAAAAAAAGCAAGTCATGGCCAGGCTCAGTGGCTCACACCTGTAATCCCAGCATTTTGGAGGATGAGGTGAGAGGATCACTTGAGGCCAAGAGTTTGAGGCTGTGCTGGCCAACATAGTGAGACCCCCACTTCTACAAAAAATATAAAAATTAGCTCTGCATGGTGGTGCATGCCTGTAGTCCCAACTACTCAGGAAGGCAAGGTAGAAGATCGCTTAAGCCCAGGAGTTTGAGACACCAGTGTGCTATGTTTGTGCCACTGCACTCCTGGATGACAGAAAAAGAGCTCACCTCTTAAAACAAACAAACAAAAACAAAGCAAGTCACAAGACTAGCTCAGTGTCATGGAATACTATGCAGCCATAAAAAGGAACGAGATCATGTCCTTTGCAGGGATGTGGATGAAGCTGGAAGCCATCATCCTCAGAAAACTAACACAGGAACAGAAAACCAAACACCCCATGTTCTCACTCATAAGTGGGAGCTGAACAATAAGAACACATGGACACAGAGAGGGGAACAACACACACCAGGGACTGTTGATGGGTGGGGGGTAAGGGGAGGGAACTTAAAGGATGGGTCGATAGGTACAGCAAACTACCATGGCACAATCATACCTAAGTAACAAACATGCACATTCTGCACATGTATCCCGTTTTTGTTTGTTTGTTTGTTTAGAATAAATAAAGAAAAAAAAAGACTAGCTCAGTGTCAAGGGAAGGAGAATTAAAGTGCATCTCTTGAAAGGAAGAGGAACATGTGCATATAGGGAGGGAGGAATTGATGGTGACCATCCTTGAAGGCTATTACACACACTATGAGTAATAAAATAAATATGACCAATTTCTGTCTCATAGAACTTGTAATCTGGTGGGTGAGAGGATATTGATTCAGCAGATATTTGTTATGTATCTCCTATAGAGGAGGCGCTATGATAACAACTGCAGATACAATAGTGACTACAATACCCACAATTACATTCTACTTTAATAGAAGAGAAGCACCAGTACCCCGGTAACGATAGCTCAATGTGTGACAGCTGTTCTGGTCAGGTAAGCACAGGGGACTAAGATAGCAAACAACATGCAGAGAGCACTTCTAATTGTGCTGATCGGGAAGAGTTTCAATCATGGCTTAATGGACAAACATGAAGATGTACTTCTTTCCTGCTTCTGCTCCAATATTTGAAAATGTTTCAACAAACAAAAACCAAAAGAAGTTATCTGTTCAATTCAGTACTATACCTTCTCATTTTGTGGGACTACATTTTTTGTTTAATTTGCTTACAGAGTAGGTTTTTATGTAAATGCACGTTTTCCTACTAATACAATTTTTAAACTACTACTGGAGTCATATATATAATTCTAGACATCTCTCATGCTTCTTATTTGTCCAAGAATCTGAAATTTAATTGAAAATACGTTTCACTCATTTTCTAACATTTTTCAGAATGTTTGGTAAGCCAGAGTTTATAAGCTTATAAGAGATGCTCTCTCTCTCTTGCTCTTTTCATATATATATATACACAGAGAGAGAGAGACAGCAAGCATGTATGTATACATGCTCAAATATTTGAAAATGTTTTACAAGCTTATAAGAGATGTTCCTATAAGCTTATAATATATATCATGTATTATATATGTAGGGAGAGAGATAGAGTCACATATATGGGGGCATGTGATAGAGAAACATAAATATATATATATATGGGGAAAGTTCTTATTTTATCTAATTAATCTTATTTTATATATAGATAAAGAGTTCTTATTTTACATGGATGCGTCTTGTAAATCTACTTCCACTTTGTTCAGGAAATTAAAGGTAATAACTCTGACAATTCTCCCCCCATCTGGGCCTATTCTAGATCTGAGAGCTTTTTTTTGCCAAGCTAATAAACCTTCCCCCAGAAATGCACCCACACAGAGACCCACCAAGCTACTCATTTCACCTCATGTCACCCAGGTTGTGTGAGAGTAGTTGCATAAAACGTCGAGTTTGGATCGTTGTCATCTCTCCGTGGTTTGTCAGTGAGTTCAGCTAACGATTCACTTAGCAAGCCTTGAGCACCACCTCTGGCCTGCATGCTGGGCTTACATCCTTTCACTGGTTTTCCCGGACTCCGGAAAGTAAAGCTAGAGAATGAGATAAGACTTTTGGCACTCAGCGTATGGGAAACATGGTCTTGGAGGTGGGAGCCCAAGTCACTGGCTACTTTGGCTCTGTCGTGTTTCTGAGAATGGAGGCTTCAGTCTGCTGCGGCCTCAGACCTCTCCCATTGCACATGTGGACTTGTGAGTCACTGCATTTCTGTCCTTCCCTGTGGCCTGTGTCAATGCCATTGCAAGCACATTTGGCTACGTGAAGAGGCAATCCTAGATAGGAAAAGAAAGTTCATTTTTCTACCTCTAGAGATAGTGATTCTTCAACTGTCCTCCCAAAATGGAAGCTATAATTTTCTTGACCCTCTCCAAGAAAAGAATACAATAATGTTCATCAGGAGTACATTTCAAAGCTTCTATCAGGAACAGCCAGAAGTTTTTTGTAAAATCTAAGAACATAAATCCAGGCTTGTCAGGGTGAATGCATGTTAACACATGTTGCCACATCTCATACCAAGAGATGCTGTAGAGATCCTAACTGTTGTGGGTTCACAAAGAAGTAAGAGGGGTGGAAAGAAAGGCATTCCCCTGTGGCAGTTTGACATTAATTTCTTTTCGTTCAATATCCCAGTTTCGTCTTTGCAAGCTGAGATTCCTGTTTCATGGTGAGTACTCGTGCAAAGCTCTAGGCGGGAGGAAGGGGTGTGGATGATGGGATGCAAAGCAGGAAAACACTGTTCCCCCAATCTATATGGTCAGGAGCCAAAGAAGCCAATTGGAGTTGAACAGACCGTCATGTGGTTAATCTGCAAAGAAAGAGAAAAGGAGGAGGCACAGGGAGAAATGTGGTAAAGTGTTTTCAGCCTGTTAGAAGAAAGTGAAGGGAACATGAGAATGGAATCACCCTATTTAACAAGGTAGAGGTGAGGGCACCTATCTTGTGAAGGCCACTGGACTAAAATGGCCAGGGACCAACCATCCATCACCACCTGAAGGTCAAGTAAGTTTTCTTCTCTAAGAAAGGGCAAGAAGCAAAGTCCAAGACCCAGCCTGATGCTAGAGCAGAACAGTCCCCCATCACACCATCACACTCTCCCTGCTCCTTCCCTAATGGAACTTCCTCTGTAACCACATCAGCAAGACCCTTGCTGCTCAGCTCCAGTGACTGGGGCTGGAACAAAGTGTCTGGGGCTGGAATGAAGAGTCTAGACTCTGCTCTGCATTCTATTTTATTTACTTTAGGTTTTCCCCCTTAGAACTGGGGGCATGTGACATAGAGCCAATATGCTTGAGAACTCTGCCACAGCCCAGAGTGGCATTTGAACACCCTTTCATTTCTTTCCCTCTGTTTCAAGGGACAAGAAGTGGCAGCTAGTTATTAAAGATCTGCCCCACCTAGAGATTGATTCAAGATTGCTTGTGGGGGTGAAATCATGGTGCGAATTACCAATAGTTATCTTCCTAATGACTGAGCAAGTCCTATTTTTTTCTGAAGGTTGGACACAGGTTTTGGTATTTACATTTGTACAACATGAATCTATAACTCTGTGTGCATGTCTGTGTGTGGAGAGAGAGAGAAAAAAAAGGATGAGGAGATGAAGAAAGGAGAGAAGAAAGAGGAGGAGGAGAGGTAGGAAAATAAAAGGAGAGGAGGAAAAAGATTTTTACCGCAGAGAAGGAGAGAGAAGGAAAGATGTTCAAAAGATGGGAAAAAAGACAGGTAAGAATGGGAGTAATCAGAACAAAGGGAGAAAGAGGTGAAAATGGAGAGTAGGGAGGCAAAAATTGTTCACGTTGCAAAGAAGCGACTTTCCTGTCCTGTGCTTCTAACCCTAAGGTCGTAATGAATGAGAAAAAAGAGCTGCTTCTTGTGAAAAATTGAGGTGAGTAAATTCTGTGATCTCAGTAGTGTTTGAGCTCTTTCTAGTGCCTGCCCCTCCATCTTGACACCAACATGTCAGTCTGGGTTCATCCTGCCTGTGGCTTCCAGAGTCTTCCAAGGCAATGTGCCCTTGGATCTGCTGCTCTTGGACGTGCTCTCTCTTTCCCTTTCCTCCTGATCAAATTTGCCTATTCCAGTTCCCATTCCTCCAAATCTCTCCTCTTTTGTACTTGTATTCTCTAGTGTGTGGAATAAATGTATTAGTGCAAAGTATTTGCATTCCTTTGCCTGTAATACTTTAACCTCCTAAAGTGATACTGGAAGACATATTTTTGAATGGGTGTTGGGGGAAACATGTCTAGTGGAGTTGCTTCTGGTCCACTAATCCCACCACGTAAGCCTGTCCTGCATACTGTCCACCTTGTTTAAAAGTTCAGGTCATTCTGGGCATGATGGCTCATTTCCGCAATCCCAGCACTTTGGGAGGCCAAGGTTGGTGGATCAATTGAGGTCAAAAGTTCAAGACCAGCCTGGTCAACATGGTGAAACCCTGTCTCTACTAAAAATACAAAACTTAGCTGGGCAGTGGTGGTGTGCGCCTGTAGTCCCAGCTACTTGGGAAGTTGAGGCATGAGAATAATTTGAACCTGGAAGGCAGAAGTTGCAGTGAGTGAAGCTCACACCACTGTACTCCAGTCTGAGCAACAGAGCCTAGTTAACTGAGATGCTGAAGGAAACATTTGCGGGGTGGGGAGTTGGAGAGAGATAGCATGGGGAGAAATGCCAGATATAGGTGATGAGGAGGAAGGCAGCAAATCACACTGCCATCCGTGTACCTATGCAACAATCTTGCATGTTCTTCGCATGTACCCCAAAACCTAAAATGCAATAAATAAAAGAAAGAAACATTCAGGGCCATTCATGTTCAGCAAATGGCATGGTGTGTCTATACAGAGCAACGACTTAAGCATCTTATGAAAGCAGTAATTCATGAAACTTTTAACCCGAGTATTGTTATTCTGGGATAAGAAGAAGAAATTCAATTGTATCCCATGCCTGAGAAAACTTTTAGATTGCAATGTAAGAGCCTCTGTGGTGGGTTTTTTATTTTCCCTTATTGCTGTCTGAAATGGAAATATGTACCTTTTTTCTGAATCTCTTCATATTCCTTATCAAACACATACACTAGTACCAGTACCACTAGATCAAGAAGGAAGAGGAGTGAGATTGACATCCTGACCTCCTAAAGATCACTCATACTATAATCAAGATGAGCAATTATTTTTTAGGCCTATTGCACCTCAAGAATTCCATCAATTAGAAGGGCTCACTATATCAGGAAATCTCCCATGCACAGAAGCAAATGCAAGGAGGCTATCCTAATCTTGGGAAACGAGTTTGAAAATGAATAGTCCAGAGTTAGAGTATGGAGGCAAGAGTGTGCATTTTCCTACTCGACTTCTTTGTCAATTGAGAATCCATGGTGAATAGTTATGAGGAGAGGCTGAAGATCTGCACAGTCTGTCCAGCCTGAACCTGGCCTTCATTCTCAGACTCTTTAGGTCCATTATCTGGAGTATGAATCCTACTCATGAATGCAGCATTGAGCCATGTGGGACCAGCAAGTTTCATATCTATAAAGCCTTTAAAACACAACATGCCAAACATTTGGCACAGAAGAGTCAGTGGTAAAATATCAAACTCAGATGAGATATGAGAGAGTGCAAGCTTTCCAAGGGCAGGAGTTGTGAAGACTTCATGCCAAAGCCCTGCCTTGTGGTGCTATCCAGCCGAATGTCTTGGTATAAACTAGCATCTACAAAACCCTCTTTGTTTTGATATGGAGTCTCACGCTGTCAGCCAGGCTAGAGTGTAGTGGTGCTATCTCAGCTCAATGCAACCTCTGCCTCCCAGGTGCGAGAGATTTTCTTGCCTCAGTAGCCCAAGTAGTTGGGACTACAGGCACCCACCACTAGGCCAAGCTAAATTTTGTATTTTTAGTAAATACAGGGTTTCACCACATTGGCTAAGCTGGTCTTAAACTCCTGATTTCAAGTGATCCAGGAGCCTCAGCCTCCCAACATGCTGGGATTACAGGCATAAGCCACCATGCCTGGCCCCTGTTTATTTTCTTAAATCATGATTGTACTTCTAACCCAAAGAGATGGATCAAACACATGCTCACACCAAGTAATTGGGGTAGTCACACAAAGTTAATCAATGTTCATTTCTCTTCTCCTAGAGAAGCATTCAGCATATCAGATTGCTTTCTGGAAAATACCATGCTTGATTAATCTGAAAATCATGAAAAAGTTGAAGAAAAAAACAAGAAAAAGAAGCTCATTTGCTTATGGACACACTTCCAACTCTGTAACGATTAGCCCACTATGTTTCAGAAAATTTTCTAAGTCAACCTTAGACACAAACCTGCCAGAAGGCAGGCCTTGACACAAACTGAACTTGAGCATATGGTATATTAGTAGTGTGCTCTGTTTCAGGAATGTGTAAGATAATAGGCCCTGATAATTAAAACAGCACATTTGTTTATAAGCATAACTTGATCTGGGGCATATTGTTAGAAATTTTAGCAAGCACGATGTTTCTTTCAGGACTAATTATTCATCTGAACTTCAAATATATTCCAAGTTATTTCTTTCACTAAATCAGTAGAGCACAATAAATGCTTTCTTTTGGGTGACCAGTAGGTTCAAAGTTCTGGATCATTTTGACTTGCGTATGTGGAGACCTAGATACTAAACATATATTATTTCACTAGAGACATAGTCTTTCTGTTTCAATGGTGACTGCATCATGTCTGAAGACTGCAGTCTACATGGATTTGAAAATTTTAGATGAATTTTGAAAATTTTAGACAAATTTTCTGTCCCCTACGAATGATCATGATCATCCTGCATATGTTTACCCAGATATTTAGAGTCTGCTCAGTAACTGGGTAAATTTACATTTCAAGATATCTACCCAGATCAGTAGAAGAAATGATTGGGTCTATCTTTCAAGACATGTGGTTTTTGCCAATTCGTTACCATCTAATCTTTTACCATTTTTCATACTAAATGTGTAAGCATAAAGAAATGTCTTTTCAATACCTGGCCTGAAGTAAATGTCTCTGAGTATGCATCTGTGAATTAGCCAATGGAGGAAAAGCACTGCAAAAGGCATCAATTACCCTTGTATGACGTGATTCTAACTAGTGGAATAACTGCAGGAGTTCTTCAGAATAAGTTGTCCACAAAAAGCAAAGCAGAGAGGACAATAACTGTTTCAAAAATTAGTAAACATTCTTTGGAAAGCTGTCAGGAGGCCTTGTGAGAAGGCAAGCTTCCTGTTTGTTTGGAATCCTTCATTCTAGAAACACCATGGGCCTTACAGCATAGATAAAGGACTCAAATCATTCTAATAAAGAAGAATATGAAAAGAAAATGAGTTTTAAATCACAGTTTGAAAGATGAACATTTGTAATTTAGTTTTCAATTACCACTTGGTGTATAATGACATTGCTTTAAAATAGATGCACCTAAAAACCATGAGTTGAGGTTATCTCAGAATAAGATAAACTGATCATGGGGTCATCTGATCCCTGGTCTATAACTGGGCTTAGCAGTCTTGAGTAACAATTTATCCTAGAATATATCCTAATCATTTCTCACTTACTGAACAGAGATGTTTCTTATACTTCAAATTCATTAAAATATTCAAAGCTAAGACATAATCTAGTCTTCAATCAGTGGATGCTTAGATTATAAAGCAGTGTCTTCCTGTCATTCTTCTATTTGCTATCATGTATAAATTATTTAATACCTGGATAGTCATTTAAGAACTTGTTTAATTCATTTAAAAAATCTGTTGCATTTTCACTGGGCTCAAAATAAGGTACCAAGTGTAGAACTACTCACCTACCTGTGCAGACAGATACCTACATCTCTAAATGCATTGGGGAAAACTGATTTTCTGCCACATAGCATAAAATCACCAGAGAAATACAACATAAAGCAAATATTTACCCCTGCAGGGGAGAATGGAGCTCAGTCTTATAATGGACATCAGCAAAATCCATGGTTTAAATTACAGACTAACAAAGGGTTCAAGAGCTCAGAATTAAGTTATTCTGTTTAAAATCAATCACAGAGACTGCCATTCTGCTTATTGCTTTGACTCTCTAACACAAATTTAAATGCAGATTTTATGGACAAGTAGAAAGTATCAAGAGATCTGCTCTTTTTCAGGCCTGTGTGGACTGGCGGGGTAGGGGCATAAGGGGCTGGAGACAAACGTTTAGGACATTAATGTAATTAGAATGAAGAATGCATTTTTCCAGAAAAACATTCAAATCTTTATTTTTAAAAAGCCCACAAATCCATAATTAAATTGTTATCTGAAAAAAAAAATCATAGGGAGCAAAAGTAGGGTACATTTAAAAGGCATTAGATTCATTAATACCAGACCCATTCTGGAGACACCATGCAGGAATTCTGGACTTACTCTGCATCTTCTTTTTGGTGGTATCAGAACTGGGGAAAAGGGTCCAAGCACAGTGTTGCGTTTGCCAGTGTATTCGGATTGAGGCTATGAGGAGAAGCCCTTTTCCTTTGTCAGTGGGTTTCATGTTGGGCCACCACTCTAGCACTGAGCAGCTCCTCGATGGCCCTGTCATCATACCTCAGGACCTCCTTCAGGATGTGCGTTGTGTGCTGCCCAAGCAGGGGAGGCGGCCTGGCCTCTGACATCTTGAACTTACTGTATCTAACAGCTGGGCCTGCCAAAGGAGAAGGAAAGCAGGAAGCCTGTTAATGACTAACCCTAGGAAATTAATTACCTAAGCGGCCTGGGGTGTTTTCCACGAATGCCAAAAATATCAATGAGTGCCAGTCACACCCTGGCAGATGCACCATTGTTCTGGAAATAAACGTGTTTTCGCATGTGGCTTTTCTTGACTCAGGTTCATCCAAATGTGCAGTGCTCATCTGACTCACTCATCACCATGCAGTGGGGCTGCACGTATGAAGCTAACATGTGCCAGGCCTGTTTGGAAGCTGGTGTTCCCATCATGAAGACTCAGAGATAAGGCACTCAACCGAGTGAACTTTCTGGGTAGAAAAGAACAGTGACCACAGAAATGTAGTGTCTCTCTGAAGCTGGAAATTTGATCCCAGGTGAAAGCAATCCAGAAGTTGACTACCCAGTGTCTATTGCATAGTTCCAAGCTTTAGTTCAACTCACTGCAGATATCACTGAAACCTTGGCTAGACCCTATTTCAAACCTTTTGCTGGCAGAGGAGGTTATATGTGTAGGCTTCACTGTCAGAGAACTTTGGCTTTGCTCTCAGCTCTTATGCTCTCTAGAAGAACCGTCTTGGATGAATCACTGAACTTCTTTGAGCCTCATGTTTTACAACGGAAACTGGGTGTGATGTTTACTACATAGACTTGAGGTAAGGATTTAATTGCGATGATAGGCAGAAAGCACTAAGCATTCCCTAACCCATGACAATGCACAAAAACTTGTTGGTTACTATGATTACAAAAGCTGCCACATCATCTTTCTTGAAGCTTACAGTGGAAGGAGAAAAGGGGTGCTGGGCACTAAGTTCATCTAGACAGAATTGAGCAATGCTTTTAATAACTGTTGGAAATAGATTTTATTATCCCCATTCTTCCCATGAGGACATGAAAGCCCCCAAAACCTAAGGTTTTGCTCAAGGCCACATAGCTAATCACAGGGCCTGGATGAAAATCTGTGTCCATTGGAACTGTCTCACATTAAAGGCCATGCACTTTCCATAACATCAGCAGCCTCTTCTGACTT
This sequence comes from Sapajus apella, assembly GCF_009761245.1. Lineage (NCBI taxonomy): Eukaryota > Metazoa > Chordata > Mammalia > Primates > Cebidae > Sapajus > Sapajus apella. Next base: position 13,351,450 of record NW_022436994.1, read on the forward strand.
CTCACTCTTCCATGGAGAAGCTGGACACTGGGGAACATGTTGTTTCAACTAATTTTACCTTTGTTATCACATTGAGTAAGTGGTATTTATGTTGGCTGTGCTTTCTGTCTCATTTGATTCAGCTTCAGGAGAACAAATGAGATAGTAGTCACAAGAAGATTTTATAAAACAGGACATTTCTTTCTCAAAACTTTTTTTCTGGCTTTCTCTTGATTTGAGGAGCCCATATGAAGAACAAATAAAACCAAAGCATGAGTGGGTAAAAGAATGTCCATCAGTAAAGCATCAAATGAGCTTTGAATTCTTTGGAGAATTTCATTAATAAACGTACTTTTGTACATGCCATTGTTGACAGTGATGGAGGACATGGGTCTCCTAACACCGTCAAGATGCACCTTTGTGTAACACATCCAATCCACTACAGAGAGACGACTTTCAACTGATGGCTAAAGTTTTCCCTTCTCTGAAGCTTAGTGACATTCATTGTTTTCTTCTCACATTTCTTTTAAATGCCCCAGTGCATGACCACCTTTTCAAGGGTCTGTCCCTTACTGAAAAGTAAGGGAGAAATCAACCATAGCACACATTGGGAGGCAAGGTTCACAGCTCTCCCAAGAATGCCAATAATGTGATGGTTTAGGGATCTGAATCTTACTCATTGCTCTCTCCAACTCTGTTCCATTTTGACGTTAATTAAAAACAGTTTTAATCTAAAACCATCTTTCAAAAGAAGAACTCCATTGAGGCAATATATGCTCCCTGAAGTCAATGTCATGTGACTTTACCCCACGTGAATTGCCTGAAACCAGACTACAGAATGGAAAATAGTCATTTGAATATATCAGGAACCTGGGTTGGAATACAGCTCCTGCAGCCACTGCTGCTGCTGGTAATAGTAGTAGTCGCAGCAAGTCAGGAGTAGTAATAGTTATCATAGTCTAGCTACCATTTCTTAAGAACTTGTGATGTGTCGACCACTGCACCAAAGGCTCTATGTAGCAATATATCATTGCATACAGTTCTCACAAAAATCCTGTCTGGTAGGTAGGCTGTCAGTCATCTTTGTTTCCAGATTAGGAGATTGCAGGGAATGCAGGTTTAAGTGTTAAAGCAAGTATTAAAGTTAGGTAATTAAAATGAACTTGCCCAAGTTTACACAGAAAATGATAGAGGCATATTCCAATTTCACGTCTGTTGGGTTCAAGAACTTGGATTAAAAAATAATAATTTATTGAGGTAAAACTTACATAACATAAAATTAACCATTTTATAGTGAACAAGCAGCTTCTCCTCATTCCTCCCAAATCCAGGCAACCATTAATCTACTTTCTGTCCCTATGGATTTATCTATTCTGGCTACTCCTTATAAATAGGATCATATATAATTTGTGACTTTTTGTGTCTGGCTTCTTTCACTTAACATAATATTTTTTAGATTCATCCACATTGTGCAAATCAGTACTAAGATCCTGGACTTTTAACCTCCATGCAGTGACCGAATGAGGGAATTAATACTTCAGGTCCAGCCAAAGTAAATTTGAAGAGCAGTTCAACTTGTGTTACTCCCACTGTATGCCATACTTTCCTGGTAGCTTCCAAATCTACACTGAAGACTATTCTACCAGTTTAGAATGAAGAGTATTTGACCCTTTGCATAAAACATCAGGAATTTAGGTTGGTAAAATGGTTATTACTTGGCAATTTTTTCACACTTGCTAGGATAAAAACATAGACTGCAATGGAACAAATAAAGTGATGTCAAGATATCAGAGAAAGCTAAATTCCCACGAGCTATTTGAAAATCTGTTCTTGCAGCCCTGTGCAATAATCCTACATAGCAGGGACATCCCTCTCTGAATAACATTTGCATGCAGAAAACAAAGGGCTCACAAAATACGTTTGTTTCAAAGAATAGAAAATATTTGACATAATTATTTATATCTAAGGTCCAAAGAAAATGACTAATCTGATCTTCCATCTAAAAAATTATGAGCAAGGTGAGTCACATGTTCTGAAATGTTTTGGCAAGGTAACATCTCTGTTCTCATCTGTTTTTAAATATGTACAAGCTGTGTGAACTCCAGCACTCTTAAGGTCTCAGAGCCTCAGTCTACACATTTCTAAGACAAAGTCAGCAATACCTATTGAAGGTCAGTTTGAGCACTGCGTAATATTATATAGATAACATTCAATATCAGTTATAATCTAAGAAATGTATATAAAAATAACAAGATAAAATTTTGCTTATAAAATTAGCAAATCATGTGGGATTTTTTGTTCGATTTTAAAAGGTTGGTGGCTGGTAGGAGTGTAAATTGGTGCAACCCTTCTGGGGGAAATTTGTCAACTAAATTTCAACACTTTTAAGTGTTCACATACTTTGATGGAGAAATCCTACTTTAAAGTTTTTTTCTATGGACATAATCAGGAATGTTCACAATTTTCACAGGCAAAGATCTATAAAGATTTTTTAATCTTCCCAGTACTCTTAAGAGCTCTTGACTTCTTACGTGGCATTCTAACCTACAGCCCATGAAAATTCTTTGTAAGGGATCCCTAACTTCGGTTTAACTTGAATTTTCTGTCAGTTCATTCCTTCCAAAGGTTACCTCTGTTAAGACTAGGCATTTAGCTTCTCATTATTTCATGTACTGCCCTGAAGGCCTATCTTTAACCTCTCTTTTCCAAATAAAAAGGTCAAACAGTTGTAATGTTGAAAACTATTAGACGGATTTGTCCAAAAGTTGGGCACTGGTTAAATAAATTATAGGGAAATTGTATAGTAATTTCAAGTTATAATTTAATTTTTGGCTTTGAGTACATATATTGCCTTCAAACTCTTCTGAAACCCCACTGAAATAAAAGTATAAAAATTGAACAAATGAAAAAACTTCATATGAATGAAAAGAATGGAAGTGAGCATCACTAATGAATGGGATTTTCCAATGAATTTACAGGCCACATGGATGAGATCATGTTGATGGATAAAAGAGGTAGAGAAAGCTGAAGCCTAAATCATTCTAGAAGGAGAGTAAGAGCAAGTGGATGCCAGTTGGCCTGTTTTGCCTCCCAAGAGCCTTTGATCTTAAAGTCAGTGATTATGAGAGACACAGAACAGGGACTAGAAATAGGACTAAGAAGAAGGATTGAATGTCTCTGTATAGAACAAGTAGTCCAATTTGGATCTGCACTAACATTTAAGCAAGCTTTGTGAAAGGAGAGTACAGCCAGCATTTAGCCAGCATCAACCAGTTCTTTTTAAAAACTCAAGAAAGCTATAAAGGGAAAGTTAAAATTTTTTAATACAGATTTTTGTGCCCCAGTGCAAAGTCCTCCATTCTCCTGCATATGAGAGGCCCATAGCATGTCTGTGCATCCATGTCATAAAGACTGTCAGTGAAACTACCTTCACCAGCACTTCCAAGCATTCTCATTCAGGGTAGATCCAGTAGGAGTGGAAAACAACCTTAACAACAGAGAAAAATCAAAGCCAGGCATCCAGATCTTTTTTCTATAAAAGAATGATCAACCAGAGGATCACTAGAAATATGAGAACCAAATAAAGGATTTTAAAAATAGGAACAATGAAGATAACTCAGAACAGAACAAGAACAGAATGCTATGCAAAAAAGCACAATTGAAACAAAATTTAGCACTTAGATTTTCCAATATTATTGTCAAAATTAGGAATTTTCAAAATAAAGTAAAAGATGCTCCCAAGGATGCAGGGAGAAAAATATAGGTTGTCTTACAAATGTGAGAAAGAAGCTAGGAGTTCTCATAAGACAGACAAGAACCCCAGGAAAAAAGAGTCAAAAGGAGTAGAAGAGGAGAAATTTTTCAACAAAGAATATGAGGAATAGAGAAGAGAGCATTATTTTTCAGATTAAAAGAGTCAACTGAGAATCTAACAGTATAGATGAAAAGATCTACATCTTGATGTTACATAAAATTCAGAATATCAGCATTAAAAACACCTCAGAAAACTCTTGGAAGTGGAGGAGTGGTCTAAGCAGTGGGGCAGATCTAAGCAGTGGGACAGAAGGGTGGAAACTAGTTGTTTTTTAATAACAAAATTAGACTGCACCAAACTCCTCACTAGTGTCTACTCAAAACTACAAGTAGAACATGCTTTCAACTTTTTGTTTTTTTAAAACACAGGGTTTCATGCTGTCTGCCAGGCTGGAGTACAATTGCACCACCACAGCTCACTGCAGCCTCGAACTCCTGGGCTCAAGGGATCTTCCTACTTTAACTTCTAGAGTAAGTACAATTTCAGGAGTGTACTACCATAACAGGCTAACTTTTATAAAAAAATTTAGAGATGGGGGTCTGGCTATGTTGCCCAGGCTGGCCTCAAACTTCTGGCCTCATCCTCCTACCTTAGCCTCCTGAGTAACTAAGAATACAGGAGCATGCGACCATGTCCAGCTTTCAACTTTTAAAGGGAAATATTGTTAAACCTAGAATGGTATGGCCAGTCAAATGATTAATCAAATATGAAGATATGTGCAAACTCTCAAAGACTAAGTAAGTACGCTGAAATAAGTTTCTTGAGTATGATTCCAGTAAGACATAGAATCCAGTGAAAAAAAAATAAAGAAAATTTTGATACACAATGAGGACATACAAAGGAGCATAAGGAAAGAAGGTCCCAGGATGACAGCTCAGACCTGGAGAGACAATAAAAGCAGAGAAGAAGAAGGAGGACAGAGGCCTTCAAATGGGAAGTTTAAGAAGGCAAAAAAGAGCCTTCATTGTATAATTGCTCTAATTAAAAAGTTGGTAAAATATAATAATGAGAAAAAGTTACATCATGCCAGAAAAAACAACATTCTAGAAAAAAAAAGAACTGTGCATGGAAAAATCAAGATCCAAATATAAAGCCAATCCAAAATATGGCAAGATCTTAAGTAATTGATGGAATATATACAAAGAAAATTCACTTGACCTTGATGCCAAGAACACTCATTTGAGTAGCACTTATAACCTTGTGCATTCTCTTCAATAGCTCTCAGCATTAAATTGTCTATTTAGATGCCTGTATCCCCTATGGGGGCAGGTACAATGTCAACTATTTCCTAATGGGTCTTCAATGCTTTTCATGGTCCCTATAAAATGAAGATATCAATGGCAGGCATTCTTTCTTAGATATTGGCTATGACTGTGGACTATGTCTTTTTATTACATTATTTCATTGGACTTTTCAATTTATATAGTGTAGATACTTTTATAGCTCTCATTTTACAGATGAGAAAACTGAGGCTCTTTAAAGGGTTAATTAATTTGTCTCGGTTATCCAGCTAAGTGATAGAACCGGCATAAGAGCTTCTATCTATTAGACTCCATAGCTCATGATCTGTCAATCAATACAAATTTGTTGAACAAATAATTACTAACAATAAAAGACATTGGAATAAATACTGTGATATTACACATAGTAATACATATCATATTAATTAATGTATGTATCCACCAATTTTTTTCTACATACAATTGTGGAGTATCTATCTCAGTTTTAGGATCTGGGCTATATGATCTAGATATACATTAGCAAACAAAACACACCTGGACTCTAATCTCCTGGAATTTACTTGTTGATGTGAGAGGCAGACAATGAATAAACAAAAGCAAATAAATCGCTAGAATTTGCTAAAACTTATAAAATTATTAAAAACCAAGTTGAAAAGGAAATATTGCAAGCACAGTAGGGAGGGGCTGAGGTGGAAGAAAGGGCTTTTCTAAATGGGATGTGCAGAGGAGGCCAAGCTGATAAGATGATCCTTAAGCTGAGCAAGAAGCTGAGATATCATTATGAACAATGGTGGAAAGAAGATTTCAGGCAACATGAACAAGACTGATGTTCAAGGAACGGAAAAAAAAAAATGATCCAGTGTGGCTAGCACATAATTTAATAGAAAAGAAGTACTAGATGAAGTTGTAGGGAGCGGCAGGAGATAGTATGCACGGGGCATAGGCTGTAGTAATGACAGTGGATCTTATACTGGGTTCAGTGGGAGGCTACTGGAGCTTTAAGCAAAGCAGTGACAGGACATACAATAAGGAATGCTTTTGTGCTAGGCAGAGAATGTAATAAGTTTGGAGGCTGTTGTAGGTAGATGGAAGAGAGGATGGTGGCCTTGACTGGAATGGTATATTAGAGTTTGAGAAAAGTGGATGTGTTTTAGAAGTATCCTGGTGATATAATGAGAGGGTACACTGATGAATACACGGGCAAAGGTAGTTCAGGATAAAAAGAAAAGAAACAAAGAAGAATCCTGAGTTTCTGGGTTCATGTACAGATAGGGAAGATTGAATGGATTGCATGGACAAGTTTTGCACAAGCCAAGATTTTTTTTTGGACATGTCAAGTTTGAGATGCCTATGAGATATCCAAGGAGAGATGTCAGTTGGTCTTTAGCTATGCAAGTCTGAAATTAAAGGAAGAGTTTTGGCCAGCATGTATAAAATCAGAAGTTATTTACCATCTAAATGTCCTCATTCCAAAACAACATATTTCCACGGCAATTGTTTATTCCAACATCTCTGATGCTGAGGTTTTAAAAATAAGTTGTTTATGCAGCCTTTTCTCTACTATCTAAGGTCTCTACTAAACGCTATTGCATCAGAAATATTTTATGTCCACAGGAGGCAAAATAAATTAATTAATTAATTTCTAAAGCTCCTAATTTTGGAGATAAGTACATTTCTTTAAAAGAAAGTCCATATTTGTATCCTGCAACAGACAAATCTCTATGGACTTCAGGTATAAATTAGGGTACTTTTACTTTTACTATAAGCTGTGCTTATAGGTTATGCCTACCTCTAAGCGAGGGCTGTGTGTGAACTGCCTGTTGTCCTCTAAGGGATGGTTACAGAGGGGTCTAAAACAATGACAAAGGCTTTTTGCTTCAATTGCTTCATATGCCCATACCTGAGGGGCTAAACTGATCACCTTCATGGAAGCCAGAATTAGAGAGCTGGCGGTAGACAAAATGCAGAGGTAGGTGTGGAAGGATCCTGTCACAGTTTCTAAATCATATGTGATAACATCTGAAACTACTATTTAACGAATGCTTACTGCATACCTCACCGAGGTGAGGTCCTATGTGTTTGCTATCTGATGTGATCCTCACAACAACATTAAACTATTTTTTTGCATTTATGAATGGGTATTTTGTTTCTAAATCACAAAAGAGGACCATGGAGCTCAGAGAGGTTAAGAAATGTGTACAAGAGCACGACAGAGGCATATATAGATCTATTGACTTCACTGTGGCTGTTTTTGAGAAGTGATACAGCAAGGTGGTTAAGACTGTGGGTTCTAGAACTGGAGTAGCTAGGTTCACATCCTGGCTCTGCCATTTACTGACTCCACCTCCTTGGGTAATTTACTTAATGAACCTGCACCTCAGTATCTTTACAAGTGAAATGGGCGTGACACTGGTACCTATCATACAAAGCTGTGAGAATTAAAAATGTTGCTTCGGCCGGGCGCGGTGGCTCAAGCCTGTAATCCCAGCACTTCGGGAGGCCGAGGCGGGTGGATCACGAGGTCAAGAGATCGAGACCATCCTGGTCAACATGGTGAAACCCCGTCTCTACTAAAAATACAAAAAATTAGCTGGGCATGGTGGTGCATGCCTGTAATCCCAGCTACTCAGGAGGCTGAGGCAGGAGAATTGCCTGAACCCAGGAGGCAGAGGTTGCGGTGAGCCGAGATCGCGCCATTGCACTCCAGCCTGGGTAACATGAGTGAAACTCCATCTCAAAAATAATAATAATAATAATAATAAATAAAAATGTTGCTTCTTATAAATCCCTGAGAACAATACCAGGCACATAGTAAATACTCAATATATGTTATTCTTTCTTTTCTGCGACAGTGATGACCTTAGCAACTTAGATACCTCTCGTAGAACTTTTATCACCTGCTAATTTTGGACCTAGACTTCCTAGAACATTAGCAAGTTACCTGCATTTTAGATTTGTGAGACCAGGCTAAAGATAAAAGTTTTAACTTGTAGAAATCTTTAACTGTTAGGGACAAGGTTGTTTAAAGTGAAGGGAAAAGGGAGGAAGGAATCAACCATTTCTTAAGCATGTGTTATATAAAAAGCACATTTCAAATATTTATTTTGCTTATTCCTCATTACAACCTCTTGAGATAGGTATCTTTTCCCTTTCTACAGAGAATAAAAGGCAGGCAAGGGAGGTTGGATGGTTACCCAAGTCACACTTCTTATAAGTGCATACTTAGTGTCTCCAACAGCATCTGGACACATCCCAGAAATTTGTTTTATGCCCTTTTAACTTTTAACTAGCTAAGTTGAAGGAACTGTGGAAACACGGGACTTCTTTCACTCATTTAGGAAGCACTTACTATGTGCCAGACACTGTTATATGTGCTTCACTCATTATTTTGCTCAGCTCTTACAATAACCCCAGAAGGCACTATTATCATCTCCACTTTACAAATAGGGGAGACTGAGAGACAGAAAGGTGATCACTTGCTCAGGGTCACAGAGTGGGTAAGGAGCAGAGCTATGATTCACACCCAGATAGTCCTGTGCTTGAATCCCAGCTCTTTGCCACTGGACCACACTACTTTCTGGTGAAAGAGAGCAGCAATGAAAGCAGAGAACGATCTCAGCTTCAAACTGAACTCAGGGGTTCTGAAGTAGAACACGCCAAGGGTCACTTGAGGCCTCATCTTCTAACCAGTATGTCCTTTCCATCTTTCTGGATCAGAGTCCACCAGATTCCTTGTGCAATAAATACTTGTTATTACCTCATATTTTCAAATGAATTTGTCACATGCCACCTATCCCCCTGTAGGAAGTCGTAGACTTACAGCACTGTCGATACATGCCAATTTCTCATGTCTCTGGGTCAGGGGATGCTCTGTGATGCCTCCCTCTCCACTTACCCTAAAAGGACAGAAGCCTTCACTATGCCCTCTGTGGAAAGTTTCCTGAATCAAAGCACAAGGAGGACTTAGTGTCTGGCGCCCCCCGAGAACCCCCCAGACTAGCTCTGTGCTGTTTTCCATTTGCGGTTTGAGGCCCCTCTGTAACATGGCCCCAGTTGTTTTGTCTCACCTCCTTTGAGAAACTTCCCATGATTCTTTTAGGGTGAAAAGGGAATCTACCCAATCTATGCAAACATCCCAAGCTACTCTAACTATGTACAGGTTCAAGCTACATATCTATAAGCCAAACCAACTTAATAATGTAAACAGTTGCAGGAAGCAGAGGTAGCCAAAAACATGTGGGAAACCATAATGAATATTCAAGTAATGGGAACATAATATCACATCATCATGAGAGAAGGGACCTCAATAGTTCCTTTTCCAGAACTCCATGCACCTTCCATCCTAATGATGCATTTCTACAGCAATGAAACAAACTATTGCTCAACCTCACAGCTATCTGGCAACTGATCAGCACTACGGGTTAAATTAATTAACATAGCTGGCCACTCTGATTACAATGGAAATAAGAATGAATAAAATTTAATAAATGGAAAAATACCATAAATGTGTGGATTTTTTTCATTTGATTTTTCTTTTTTTTAATTTCTGACATGCATATCATCAACTCCTTAAAGTATCAAGAATACTTAAAAGAGAACATCTGTTTTATAATATATGAAATGTTTGTTATGACAAACATTTTTCTTCGGACTTCTTTGGCCCATTGCTAAGATACATGCTGTAGATACCATTTAATCTTCAAGGCTTACTAGGGTAGTAGGAAGCCAAACTTCATTTTGCTGAAAATAATGATAGTTCAGTACTAAGTTATTGCACAATTTCCCCTCCAGTGCTTGAACTCATCATCATAACAATAACAATATTTTTATATGGCACCTCTCAGCCATAGCATCCAGCACACCAAATGGAACCATACAGTTAGAACACATTAAACCCATTAGATGTGAGATAAAAACAGATAAAGCTATTTAGCTAGAATGGAATGGTGGGATAAGGCCATAGAGAATAAATATGGCTTTGGATATTTTTAACAAAGGAACTCAATCCATGGCACTGCTTACGGGACCAGGCGTCCCAGGAACTCAAGGCATCTTGTGGTATGTACCACCAATGCAGATAGGTCTCTAGTCGAACTCAGAGTTCAGAAACGCCATATATTACTACTGCTTGAATAAATTTTGCCTCATTATTTTTTAACTCAATAAACAGGGCCTCAAAGTGCCACTATCTATAGGTTGTCTATTTTTAACCTCATCAATGACCCTGTGATAGTTACTAGCTAAATTTCCAGTTTCTGCTGACAACGAAAATGAGGGACTGAGGAAAAAGTCTCAATCACAGAGGTTTATTAAGCCAGCTTTAGGGTATACCCAGGAAAAACACGAGTCACAGACCAAGTTTTCTGGCAGTTGAGTATTTATACATTTCCTTAAAGGGGAGGGAAAGCATGTAGGAAGGGGGCCAGGTACAAGCTAGGGTAGATGGTTACATTCCTGTGAGACCTTAGTTAGTGCCAGGTAAATATACATTTTACATACACTAAGGTGAATGTTTGAAGAGAAAAAAAAAAAAAGGAAAGGAAGAGTAAATTATGCAAGTGTCTTTGGGTAGGTGGAAATGATTGGTCTCCTCTTGTCTTTGCTCTGCACCTGGGAAAATAAGCTTGTAATCTATACCAGTAGTGTAGAATCCAACAGACTTTAGATTTAAGAGCTAGACTTAGATTGCAAACCTAAAGTTACAATTGGCACGCCCTTATTTCTGGGAGGCTAGCAAAAGATTTATCCATGATTGATCTGTGAGAGCAATCCTTCATAGATGCGCAAGGCCTTTTACCTTGTGGACATCAGGCTGACATATAATGCCAGTAACAGCTATTCATTTGGAAAAGGGCATTGCATGACTCAGCCTCACGGCTTAACATTCCCTTTTGCAAAAGAGTTTGGGGGTCCTGAGATTTTTTTTACTTTCCTATACATTAGTTTCTAGGAATATGACAGTATTACACACCCTGGTCTCTTTGGGGTTGGGTAAAACTCTGTGAGCCCAATGAATGGTGAATGAAAGAAATGCGGACCGGATGCAGTGGCTCACGGCTATAATTCTAGCACTTTGGGAGGCTGAGGTGGGCAGATCACGAGATCAAGAGTTTGAGACCTCCCTGGCCAACGTGGCAAAACCCTGTCTCTACTAAAAACACAAACATTAGCTGGGCATGGTTGCATAGGCCTGTAATGCCAGCTACTCAGGAGGCTGAGGCAGCAGAATCGCTTGAATCCAGAAGGCAGAGGTTGCAGTGAGCCAAGATCGTACCACTGAACTCTAGCATGGACAATAGAGTGAGACTCCATCTCAAAAAAAAGAAGAAGAAAGAAAGAAAGAAAGAAGAAAGAAAGAAAGAAAAGAAAGAAAGAAAGAAGAAAGAAAGAAAGAAAGAAAGAAAGAAAGAAAGAAAGAAAGAAAG
>NW_022436994.1:13363308-13442490 GCF_009761245.1 Sapajus apella
GAAAGAAAGGGAAAGGAAGGAAGGAAGGAAGGAAGGAATAAATGTATATGTCATCTCCAGGACAGAACCCTCAATTGCTGATTTAAGATCCTTTATGCCTCCCTGTCTCTTTGGCAGTGTGTGAGAATGATGACTGCTCCACCAGCCTGGGTACCTGTCAACCCATGATGGACAAGAAGTGTGAGCAAGGAATACATTTGTGTTGTTTTTAGATACTGTTATTTTGGAATTGTTTGTTACCCTACCACAAACTAGCCTATTAAGATTGATCCCATGCCCCAGTTTCACTGTAGAGACCCACTTGCCTGGACTAGAGGAGAAACTCATTAATCCAGTTCCTTGGCACTCCCATAAAAAGCATTCATTCCAGACACTCCAAATACTTTGAAACAGCTCATTTTGTGTGTAGCCAATTTTGGCCAGTGGAATGGTGATACTAGCTATTATTTATTGAGAATTTACATGTGTTAAGCACTTGATGGAATGCTTTCTATATATTACCTTCTTTGATAGGCGAAATGAATTTAAAAGGTAAGATCATTATGATACCATTTTCCCAATGCAGAAAGTGGGGTTAAGTAACTGTATTAAAATTACACAGCTTGTCAACTGAAGAATTTCATTAGAACTTCGGCTGGTTAAATACAAAGTGCATGCTCGTTAACACTGAGATGTACTTCCTCCCTGCATAATGTGGAAGAAAATCTGCTCTCATATCAGTGGCTGGATAAATACCATTCTTTAGCAGATGGTGTTATAAAGCAGTACTGTATTATAAATACTTATATATTTCATGATTGCTAATCCATTAAGGCATTTATCTTTCATTTGAAAAAGAAACAGGGCAACTTGCATTTGATTTATCTATCTTGTTCAACCCACTGAAATGTCATAGTAGATTATCCATTTCCTACTGGAAAAATATATGGCCCATAAGGAAATACTATTCATATTCATTAGTAAACATGCTGTCTCCCCTCAAAGTGTGCTACCCAAGCCTTCCGCTGAGGTCTCTGAAAAATGTGGGACTGAAAGAAGCTCTCTCATGAATGTTTTTTCCAACACTAGTGTTGGCTTCTAATTATTTTAGACACTCGTGAACACTCGAAAGAATGAAGAAACACCTTGCCGACAATGTGCTCTTTGCCAAAATAATCAATTCTTCCACTTCTTTGCTTCTAGAATTCAAATATTCAATACAAACTCTTTGGGCGCATTCCCAAGACTTTGTTTGGTTAGATTTCACCATGGAAAACAAAATTGGTTCAGCTGAAGTCTATAGCCAGAATATTTTAAGCTTCATAGACCTTCAAAGTAGTGACCTGCTCCTCACCTCCTCTGCCTCTGTGCTCCATTAAGGAAAATACCGGAAGTTTCCAGTCAGAGAAGCCAGATCACGTTTTGATTCCATTTTAAAGGGAGGAACTAAACAGAGCTGGAGTAGGTGGTTATTTGTGGCTCTTACCTCAAATGAGCTTTGAAAAGTTTTTCTGTAAGCCTGATGATGCTAGTCTTTTGTAATTTAATTTATGAACTTTTTAGTCACTATAGTAAAAGAATCAATCTTATATCAACCATCTTCTATTCTTTCTCAAGAGTCTAAGATCACACAAATCACAGTCATATTCCAAGCAAAGACAGAATCAAGAAAATTAGGCCCCCAAACCTGCTGCTAAGAAAATGGGAATGTATTAATTATTTGTCGAAGAACTGATCTTAGTTTTTCCCTTTCACCTTGCCCGTGCAGTGCAGATGGAAAGGTTTTAGGAGACAGTCGTTTCTCTCTATGCCTCTATTTGAGTTTTGCCATGACTATCCTCAATCCTCTCAATAATAGCATTCGAATCTCTGGCCTTACTTACACCTTGCTAGCCCCACAGTTCTATCTCTGAAAATGTCTTTCATACACACCCACACTTCTGATCTTTTCTGCCATCCCCTTGGTTCAAAGCACTGTGCAATACGAGGGCAACTTGTTCAATCCTTTTCCCCAGCTGTTTCCTCCAGCCAAACGGCACTTACTCTCCTCTGGACCTGATGCTGTGTGGGTCTATGTGCCAAAATGGAATGCATCTCAGCTTAGCAATCCTCAAGTCTACATATTCTCAAAGCTCTGTTTAGGCTGACTTTATGTTGGGCCTTCCCCTTTTCCCATAGTCCAAAGAAACGTCTTTCTTCTTTGTCTTCCTATAACATTTGATCTTCTTCTCTGCAATGTTGTAGGTCACTTACTAATTGCATTATCTTGTGATCTTTGCTGACAACAAAATTAATGTTTTGTTCATTGTGTATCCTCCACAGCATGTACCATATAATGAGTATTCCATCAATAACTGCTAAAAGCGTTAGACAAAAAAAAAAAAAAAAAAAAAAAAAAAAAAAAAAAAAAAAAAACCCCAAACCCAAAACCACTAGATTCCTAAATTAGAAAACAAAGCCACTAGAAATATCTGAAATATAGAAATAAAGGGAGGTCAGGGCCTCCAGATTGGTATATTTTGTACTATGTTTCTAAGCGAAGTCATCTTGACTCTCCTCTTTCTCTTACATGCCATATCCAATCCATCAGCAAATTCTATTGATTCCGTCTTCTAAACACATACAAAATCCAATCAGTTTTTACAACCAGCCTAATGGTAGCTACCATTTTCTCCTGGGATTTCTGTGAGAGTATCCTACTGATACAGACAGGAGGCAGGGAAATACTAGGTAGAAGAGGGCAGTCCCTGGTGAAGGCCCCACCCTCAAGCCTGGACCTGTGGCCCAAAATGAGAACTTTAACATCCCTGTTTTCCCACCTGAATGTTGCCTTTTCCAAAACCACCCTGGCCCACCCTGTACCCATAAAAACCCCAAGCTCCAGTGGCAAGAGAGCAAAGTGGAGCAGCAGAGACAAGGAGAAAAGCAGCAGCAGCCAGAGGACAGGGAAAAGCAGCTTGACTTCAGGGGGCGGCTTGATGGTGGATTTCCAAGAATTCAGCTGTTCAGGGGAAAATTATCTTCCCATTCTATCCCCCTTCCGGGTCCCCTTCCCACTGAGAGCCTCTTCTACCTCTCAACAAAATTCTCTGCATACACTAGCCTTCAATTAATTTGAGTGGGGCTGATGCTTCTGGATGCTGGACAAGAAGTTGGGTACCAAGAGGGCAGGGTGTAAAACACTGCTACCCTGACCCTCCACTGAGCTGGTTAACACTTAGCCATCTGCATATGGAAAATGCTAAAAGAACACTGATGATAACACACGCCTTATAGGACTCTGGGAGTAGCAGACACACCTTCCCAGACAGGAGCACTAAAAGAGCATTTTAATGCACTTGGATGCTGCTGTGGGTCCTGCATAGAGTCTGCTCCCACCAGAGAGGAGTGACCAGCTAGTTCCAATGTTCGTTTGCCCTGGCTCCTGCACCCACTCACCTGCATACTCCCCTTCCAGTGATGGGTTCAGAGCTGCTGGCTAAGTAAATAAGCCACCCCTTCACAAGTATTACAAAGGGGTCAAGGGAAATACCACTACCAGCTCTCCCTGCCTGCAGACTTTCCTTCAGTGTATTCGCAACAAAGCAGCTGGAGTCACCCTTTAAAAACAAGTCCAGTTGTGTCATTCCTCTGCTCAGAACACTGTGAAGCTTTCCCTTGCTCTAGACAATAAGCTGTGGAGTTCTACATAATCCACTCCTCTTCCCACCAAGCCACCCCTGCCTTCCTCTCCTTTGGTGCTCCCTCTGGCTCAGTCTGCCCCAGCCACACTGGCCTCCTTGCTGTTCACCAGGCCTGCTCCTCCTTGGGACCTTTGCTCCAGTCGTTCTTTTCTGCTGGGAACATTCTTCCTCCTAAATTGTACCCACATCATTCCCTCAAGTCCTTCACATTTCTGCTCAGTGGGGCCTATGCTGACTCACTTCTACTTTTGCCATTTCATCCTGCCACTCTGACTGCCACTTCCCATCACCCCTTAGGGCACTCTACTTCCTTGCTTCCAGGATACTTTTCATGTACATCTACCATTCTTTATCTTTCTCTGCCAGAATGTAAGTTTTATAATGGTAGAGATCTTTGTATTTCCTCAAGAGAGAGTGAATGAGGGACTGATTGAGTTCAACTAAGCTTTGAATTCAGTCCTCAGGTTTCTAAAACAAGGTAACTCAAAGTGCTCACAACCTCAAAAAACAAATTCTGTCAAACAGATCTAAAAGTAAGGTGAGGCACTTTCACTGACCATGAACCAAAATAGTCCCATGTAGACAAGAAAGCTTTTTTAAACACAATGTGTCTGTTCTCACTGCACCTGACTTACAGAATTGAGCAACTTGCATGTATGTTACCTGTAAGAGGCCCTGTGATATTCCAAAAATGAAACATTCTAACAGCTGTGTGAAATCTTTGAGTATAGAGATCCACTTTATTAGTTGGATAAAAACAGGTGTTCAAGAAAAATTTTAAGCTCTGTGAGGGCAGGAATCTTACCTGTTTTCTTTGCATTGTATGTCCAGAGTCTAGTAAATTAACATGCTCAATAAATATTTGTTAAATGAACAAATGAATGAAGGAGAAGAGTCCCTATATTTTCATAAATAAATAAGGATATAAAAGGTAATTTTACTTTTCACTTAAAGGTTTTATCATCTGATGATACTGAATTTTACCTTAATTTAATTTGTTTAGATGTTAAGTTTTTACTATGACAATAATAGGTAAGACTCCATGAATCACATAAAATGAGTCAGGAAAACACTGTCAGACTTTTAAAAAATGTTTATTATTTCTTCTTGGAAGAACATAAGTTGTTATTCATTTTTTTTAATGACTTTGTTTTTCTACTTGGAAAATTTAAGTCTTGTTTATTATTTATATGAGGCTATAATTTTTACAATTGGACAATAACCTTATTTCGTTTCCCATGTTTCTCTTTGATAGTGGGTGTTGCAAATTTGATATAATAATAATAATGATATGTGTCTGTTGTGGTACACAAACATTTTCCTCTTTACTGTTTCTTTCTTTTCTCCATATTCTCCTTAGTAACTATTTAGATTGATACTTACAAAATGCCCTGCCAACTCTCCTAATGTTATTTCTGTGATTATTCTTTCCCAGTATCTTTTGAATTATTTAAAAGTATTTAACACACAAGGTGAAAAGGGCTAATTAGTACTGAAAATCTGAAATGTTTTTATTTTCATAGTTTCACTGTGTATCTGAGTATGGTCATTTATACTAATTATGTACTAATGGTCAATTATGTACTAATTAAATACACGAGTATTATTCTCTCTCCCCACAGGGCCCTCTGCACAGTTTCCAAGAAACAAAATTGGCTCTTCTCTCCCACTAAGGGTAGAGATGGCCATTGACTATGAAATGTTTTAGGATATCCTTAGCCCATGCTGAATGGGAAGACATTTCCTTCCACATTGAAACTTCACTAATTTTCCTGAGTCACAATCCAGCATAGGCAATGAAAAATATAAAACATATCGTTTCTTTTTTTTTTTTTTTTTGAGACGGAGTTTCGCTCTTGTTACCCAGGCTGGAGTGCAATGGCGCGATCTCGGCTCACCGCAACCTCCACCTCCTGGGTTCAGGCAATTCTCCTGCCTCAGCCTCCTGAGTAGCTGGGATTACAGGCACACGCCACCATGCCCAGCTGAATTTTTGTATTTTTAGTAGAGACGGGGTTTCACCATGTTGACCAGGATTGTCTCGATCTCTTGACCTCGTGATCCACCCGCCTCGGCCTCCCAAAGTGCTGGGATTACAGGCTTGAGGCACCGCGCCCGGCCCCTCGTTTCTTATAAATAAATGAAACTAGGCCAAGTTGCCTTACAAACCCACAAGAAAACTTACTTTACCAAAATACGCAAGTGGATTGTAACTAGTAAATCAATTCTTTGTCTACAATGGGTACTTGCTCTTTGTTTGAGCTTGCTTATTTTTAGGAGTAACTGAAACATTTCCTGCGTAATAATAATTAAACCAACAATTTGTTTGGGAATTTCTTTAACAAGATAGCACAAAGATAAACTTCAATTTGGTTGTCCCATCTATAATTGGTGACCATATATTCAAAATTAATGAGAACCAAATTTGAAATGTAAATACTCTTAGGTCTCTAAGTCTAAAGGTCTGTAAAACAGGAAGACTTAGTCTCAGATAATGATTTGTAGATTATTGTCTATAAAAAAGTTCTTGAGGAGTGAATACGGGAATAATTTGTCATCTGTGTTAATACATTTAGTTGTCTGTGTCAACAAAATTATATTTTGTTTATTAGGAAAAATAAATAAGGAAAAAGGAAATACTCACATTGTTCCCATATTACATTTTAAAGCCCACAAAAGAGAAAAAAAAGTCTACATATTATAACAATGATGAGTTATAAATTTAAGAGTCCTCTTTGGATTACACTTATTTAAAAGTTTTTGTATCTTAAAATTACAAAATAGCTTATATGAGAAAAGTGACTATTTTCATATACTATAAAAGGATTAGGTAGTTGGAAGTCTCTAAAAATAGTTGCTGCAACATAAAAAAAAAAAAATACATGCGTATGTTTTAAAGATAACCACAATTTTGTTTCCTATGAAACAATAGCGACTATTCTGCTGTAAGCCTGATTGCTCAGCCCAGTGGCATGACAGTGAATGTGCAGTAAGGCCCACTAAGTGTGCTACAAGAAATTCTGGTAGCCTCTTGGGCAAAATCCTGAAGAGGAGAGCACCTCCAAATCCCTATTTTCCTTTAAATAAATTAAAAAAAGAAGTTTTCTCATTTTCTGCTTCCTTCATGGGTGACAGCAGCTTATCAAAGAAAAAACAGATGCCTCAATGCCTTAGGTATTTGTCAAAATGTGAATAATGGGCTTTCTACTTCAGCTTTCTAGCTTGCCAAGTCAAAAATGCATACTGCTGAGCCTGGCCTTATACATAGTAAATCAGAATATTTGAGAGTAGGGCTTGTTATCTAAATTTGAGCCAATTTGTAAACTGCTTGGGAGCCATCCTACACTCCTCAGAAAGTCTCATTATATGAATAATAACTGTTTCATTCCCTCTTGGTGCGTGTTTGTATCCTAAGTCTCAACATCCAAATGAAGTTTTGGGTGGAGGTCAGTCCTGCAGGGTGACCACCACAAAATCACAGAATATGTTCACAGACAAGAAATCAATAACAAGACAACAGGATTAACTCCAAACACTTGGAAATTAAACAACACACTTCTAAATGATGCATAGGTCAGAGGAAAAAAAAAAAAGAAAAAATTAAATCAACTAGATGAAAATATAACATGTCAAAATTTGTAGGACACAGTTAAAGCAGTGCTGTGAGGAAGATTTATAGCACTAAATGCTTACATCAGAGAAGATAAAAAGTCTCAAATCAATCATCTAAGTTTCTACCTCAAGAAACTAGGGGGAAAAAAGCAAAACATAAATCCAAGGAAGTAAAAGGAAGGTACTGATAAATGTATGATCGGACATCAATAAATTGAAAATAGAAGAATAAAAGCTGGTTCTTCAAAAAAAGTTAATAACATTGATAAACCCCTGCTAAGCCTGACAAAATAAAAATAGAGAAAACACAAATTACAAATATGAACAATGAAACAAGGGACATCACTCCACATCCTGTAGTCATTAAAAGTTTACTCTCAAAAATTTAACTTAGAAAATGAACGTTTTACTTAGTAACAACTAACCAAACTCAAAAAAAAAAAAAAACAAAGATAGGTTGAACAATCCTATAATCATTAATGATAGTGAATTCATAATTTAAACTCTTCGAAAAAAGAAATTTCTAGGCTTCTATGGTTTCACTGTAAAATTCTACCAAACATTAAAAAAAAATTATACAATCACTTCCAGAATTTAGAAGAGGAGAGGATACTTCCCAACTCATTTTATGATCTCAAAACCAATAAAAATTAGCTGGGCATGGTGGTACATGCTTACAGTGTCAGCTACTTGGGAGGCTGAGGTGGGAAGATTGCTTAAGCCAGGAGTTTGAAGCTGCAGTGAGCTGTGATCATGCCACTGCACTCCAGCCTGAGCAACAGAACAAGACCCTGTCTCTAAAAAATAAAAATACATTCTCAAAACTAGACAATCAGTATATCAGAGGAAAACTAGGGATCAATGTGTCTCATAAACTTATGTCTAAAAATCTCAAGATGGCAAATAAAATCCAGTAATGTATGAAAAAAAAATATTCACCACCACCAAGTAAAATTTATTCCAGTAATGCTAAGTTGGTTTAATATTTGAAAATTAATCAGTGCAATTCACCATATGAACAGGCTAAAGGAGAAAAATCATATGATCATATCAGCTGATGCAGAAAAGGTATTAGACAGAATACACTTACTTGTGAAAAAAAACTCTTACCAAAGGAATAATAGAGGGCACTTCTTCAACTTCATAAAAAACTAAAAAGTATTTATAAAACCCAGTAGCTATCATCGTACTTAATGATAAGAACTATATACCCTCCTTGAAGATTAGAAACAAGGCAAGGATGTCCCCTTTCACAGCTGTTATTCCACAAAGTACTGTAAGTTCTAGCCCATGTAATAAGGCAATAAAAAACATATATAGGTTGGAAAGGAAGAAATAAAACTGTCTCTATTTGCAGATGACACGGTTGTCTATGTAGGAAATCTCGAGTAATCTATAAAACAAACAAACAAACAAAAAAACTCTAGAAGTAATGAAGGCCTTAGGATACAAGATAAAAACACACAAAGCAATCATATTTCTATGTAGTAATAAGGAAAATGTGGAAACAAATTAAAAACACAATACTATTTCCAATTACTCCAAATGAAATAAGTATAAAATTAACAAAGCTTTTACTGGATAAGTATACTCAACATTACAAAACACTCATGAAAGAAATCACAGAAGACCTAAGTAAATGGAGAGACATACTGTGTTCATAAACTGGAAAACTCAGCATATTAAAGATGTCAATTCTCCTTAAATTGATACACATGCTGGATGCAATTTCTGTCAAAATCCCTGAAAAAATTGTTGTTTTCTCCTATAAACACAGATACGCCTATTCTAAATTTTATCTGAAAAGACACAGGATCTGTAATAGCTAAAATAATTTTTTTAAAAGAATAAAGTAGGAAGATTTACTCTACTCTATTTTAACTATCATTATACAGTTACAATAATCAAGACCATGTGGTACCAGTGGAGGCAGAGAAAGATCAGTCAATGGAACAGAAATAGAGGATCCAGAAATAGACTCACACAAACATACCCAGTTGATGTTTAGCAGAGGTGCAAAAGCAATTAAATAGAGGAAAGATAGCTTTTTCAGCAAATAGTGCTAGAGCAACTGACCATCCCTAGGCAACCTGACCTCAACCTAAATTTCATACCCCATAAAAATTAACTCAAAATAGACTGGGCATGGTGGCTCAGGCCTGTAATCCCAGCATTTGGGGAGGCCAAGGTGTCTGGATCTCCTGAGGTCAGGAGTTCGAGACCAGCCTGGCCAACATGATGAAACCCCATCTATACTAAAAGTACAAAAAATTAGCCAGGCATGGTGGTGGGTGCCTATAATTTCAGCTACTTGAAAGGCTAAGGCATGAGAATCACTTGAACGCAGGAGGCAGAGGTTGCAGTGAGCCAAGATTGCGCCATTACACTCCAGCCTGGGTGAAAGAGCAAAACTCTGTCTCAAAAAAAACCCAAACCCAAACAAAACAAAACAACAACAACAAAAAACAAGTAAAATTTTAAAAATGTAAAACACTTAGAATAAAAACATAGGAGAAAAGTCTTTATCTAAGACTAGGTAAAGAATTCTTAGACTTGATACCAAAAGAAAAATCTAAAATGAAAATTGATAAACTGGACCTCATCAAAATGGAAAACATTTGTTCTGTGAAAGAACAGATTAAGAAGATAAAGAGACAAGCTACAAATTTGAAGAAAATATTTGCAGATCACATAGCTAACAAATAACTAGTACATAGAATTTATATATTTAAAAAAATCTCAAGACTGAAGTAAAAAATTTAAAAATCCAGTTAGAAAATGAGCAAAAGACATGAACAGACATTTTACTGAGATAATATGGAGGTGGCTAAATGTATATGTAAAGACGTTCAGTATTAGCCATTCAGAAATTATAATAAAAATCACAATCAGCTATTGAAACACACCTATAGAATGACTAAAATAAGAAATAGTGATAGCACCAAATGCTGATGATGATGCAGAGAAACTGGATCACTCATACATTGCTGTTGGGGATTTTTCCAGTCACTCTGGAAAAGGGTATGATGTTCCTTTCAAAACTATACATGCATCAACTATATGATACAGCAATTGTATCCCTAAACGTTTATCCCAGAGAAATAAAAACTTGTATATACTCAGAAATCTGCTCATGAATGTTCATAGCAGATTTATATGAAGAATTCTTCCAAAATCTGGAAACAAATATCTTTCAATAGGTGAACAGTTAAACAAAGGTGTTGTATTTTATACCATAGAATACTATCCAGCAATGAAAGGAATGAACTATTGACACAAGCAACACCTTGGATGAATCTCAAGAAAATTATGCTAAGTGAAAAAAGCCAAAATAAAAAAGTTATATACAGTATGAATTCGTTTATATAACATTTTTGAAATAACAAAATTATAGAGATGAAGAACAATTAGTGGTTGACAGGAATTACAGAAGGAAGGACAGCAGGAGGTGGTGGTCCCTCTAAAAGGGCAGTATGAGGGATCCTTGTATCAATGTCAATTTCCTATTTGATATTGTATTATAGTTATACAAGGTATTACCACTGAAGCAAACCAAGTGAACAGATAATTTCTTAAAACTCCATGTAAATCTACAATTATCTCAAAATTAAAAGGTTTTAAAAGCTATGAAAAGACAACAAAAACAAAACTAAAGCCTTACGTCTGATTAATACTTTTCATTTTGTATTAAAAATCATTTTGTAGCTAACATCCCATTTCAAGAAAATGAAAAATACGGCTGAGCACAGTGGCTCACATCTGTAATCCCAGAGCTTTGGGAGGCTGAGTTGAGAGGATTGCTTAAGCTCAGGAGTTTGAAAGCAGACTGCACAACACAGTGAGACCTCATCTCTACTTAAAAAAAATCTAATAATTAGTAGTCACAGTGACATATGCCTGTAGTCCCAGCTACTTGGGAGGCTGAGATGAGAGGATTTTTTGAGCTTGGGAAATCAAGGCTGCTGTGAGCCAATGATCACTCCACTGCACTCCAGCCTGGGTGATGCAGTGAAACCCTGTATCACCAAAAAAGAAAAAGAAAGAAAAGAAAAGGAAAATAGAAAATACTATTGATTTCTTCCAAATGGAAAGTATGGAATATTTTCCTAACCAATTGGATGGATCTGGCAATTGCAGGAGAGAAATGTTAGTGATTTATCTGAACCAGAGAACTTAGTAATGGGTTCATGAAGCTTAACATTAAACCAAGACTAAATTTGTCTTCAAATCCAAAAATATGTTCACATTTTTAAAGTTATGAAACCAAATAAGAATATACAATAAAGCCATCAAATATGTTCTTCCAAGTTGTTCGTAAGCCTTGGGAGATGGCCTATCGTATCATACAAATCAATTTTATGTAGGTCCTTTACAGAAAACACAGTTTCTGGAGATTTGGCAATAGAATGGAATGTAGGTATTGCCAGAAGGAGAGCACTAGCAGAACTTAATTTCTGTAGTCAATATTTCAACATGTAAGCAACAGGGGAAAGTGCTTATAGCAGACATTGTTTGTAAGAAGATATTTGAAGAATTTGTGCATAGAATTTAGGATATACCTAGAAACAAATAAAAAACAGTCCACATCTAGTTATTTGGAAATTAGATTTTAATTTTGTTGTTCTTATGCTTTTAAGTTTTCAGGTGAATCTCAAAGAGACAAAAAAAAAAAAAAATCCAACTGGAAGAGGAAGGCAGTATACTGAACAGCACTGTCCTGGGCCAAAGCCACCAGTCCCATGTAAATGTTTGATTTAAACTTAAATAAAACTAAAATTCAGTTTCTCAGTTGGACTGGTACATTTCCAAGGCTTGACAGCCACATGCGGCTAATGGTTATCATGTTGGACAGTAAAGAAAGACATTTCTATCATCTCAATAAAGCACTGGACACCGCCAATCTAGATAATTAATGAAAATACTAAAAAGTCCCAAAACTTTTTTTTAATTTAAAAATAATGCCATTTTACAAATGACACATTGATGGATTCATATTCATGGCCTCCTAGGAGACCAGGGTGGGGAAGACCCTGAAAACTATCCTGTCAAAACACTTTGTCACATGCTTGAATCTTTCTGGTTATCGATGTCTGAACACCCATGGGAGATAATGTTTATTCCCTTCACTCTTTTGCAGGTTAGTTAAAAGAAACATTTCTTTTCTTTGAAACTGTTCTATAGCTTTAAGTCTTTCATCGTTCTGGCTGCTTACTGCTGAATTCCAATTTATCTGTATCTAGTCAAATAACTTATGCCAAAATTAAGTGTAATGTTCCAGATGCTCAGAGTATAGAAGGTTTATCTTTTTCCTTATTCCAGATATTATGCACCTACTTTCATAGACTAAAATCACAAGGTGTCTTTTAGTAACCTCACCAATAAATTTATTTGCAATTAGCTTTTAGTCAAATAAAACCCTGCAATCTAGTTAATATGACCCATTGCTCTATCAAATTGAAATGTGCATCCTATTTCTAACCAGCCCACTTTTGAATACTTCTGGTGGAAAATCATTACCCTGTTGATTTTATATCAGATGCAAAAATGTGGCCTCCAACATCTTTTTCTATGTAACTGTTAAAAATGTTAATAATGGGGACCAAGCATATGTCTTTGGGAAACTAACCACCACCCAACCCCCAGCCTAAGAATCATCACAGTTTGTATCCAACCATTCAGAAGTCAGTTCAACTATTTAACTGTGCAGTCCATGCTTCTCTATTTTATCCACAAAGACATACCTAGTAACCCAGCTTTTATTGAATCTCCTGCAATATGCTTCACCTTTCCCAGAAGTTAAAAAAGCAGACACTGAGATTTTTTGTTTTGATGACTAGGGAGGTTTTTACAGCACAGAAGAGAACTTACCAACCCTGGAAAAGGGATGATGCACTTGAAGTATTGGCACCCCACAGTGGGCAACTCTAGCATTTCATGTTAAAACAATGCTGAAAACAATTTCTAATGGTTCTATTGATTTTCAAACAATAATAAACGGTATGGTACTACTTAATTGAATCCTAATGAGTTCGGTATTTACCACAGTCTGTCACCAAATGCACTTTTGGTACAAAACTCTTTGAACTGGCTATGGGAGAGGAGAACTCTCTGTTCTAAATGCTGCCTTCACCACTGTCCAGCTGGAATGTTTTAGAACCAAATCTCTCACTGACTCATTCAGTGTAGAAACAGAGGAAAATTTGCTGCACCTGATCCCAAAGCAGGTGGCTATGCATTAATGATGTAGCATGTGCCAAGACCCTGAAAGGAATGGTTCTAGAGAAATACTGAAGGACCTTTTTAATGTCTCACCTAACTTGAAAATAGTTTGTGTACGTGATTTCAATTTTCAAGAGACACAATGCAGTCTGGGACTTTAAAACAGGGAATCTGGCAAATTAACTAATAAGTGTATGAACACATGTTGAAATGGCAAGGCACTAAATAGGCTGGCTTCTCCTACAGAAAATAGAGTCATTTAACAGGAGTCAGTTAAGTCAATGTTTACTTTCCACGAAGAGAACTTTTCGTCACAAATGGGAGAAATAATTTAGCAGGTAGAAGAAAAAAGCCTTTCCAAACAGAACTTCCTTGGGTTGTTAATGTTTCTTGTTATGTTAAGATGGGTCTTGGAAAATAACCCATCTCAGATCAATATTCCTACTTATGGAGTTTGAATCAAGATTTTTTTTCCTTCCAGTAATCTTCAACTACAATGGGATCTATTTTATTATTATCACAACATCTAAAAATATTATTGATTAACTTCCTTTCCAGGAGGACAACCAAGAAAAAACAGACTGCTGCAAAAAAAAAAAAAAAAAAAAAATCTACAGGTAGAACATGTAGCCCTGCCAAGGGATGATGGCCCAAGCAGAGGGCTATGGTCTGAGGGGATGGCAGCAAGCAGACTAGAAGTATGAGAGGCAGAAACAAAGAATGCCTGAAGCAATGGGTATGTTGGGGCTGAAATCTTCATTTTTAGCTAATTCTCTGTTGCCAGGAGTGCTCACCTCCAAAAAATAAAATAAAAACTAAAACCAAAAAACAATCAAACTAAAAAGCCAGAATGGATATATGGACTGTTACAGCTATCCTTCTCTTAGCTGTTTGGTGCAGAACACTAAAAAAATAAAGTTTTGGAGAATATGTATCCTATTATGTAATTCTAGGTATAATATTAATACTATCACACCATTAAATGGGACACAGTGTTTTCATAACCATACCATATTAGATGATACTCACAATGGCCCTGTGGAATGAATGATAATTATTTTTCCCACTTAACATTAAAGGAAAATAAGGCCTTGAGAGGTTTCATGTTGCCTAGAATCCCACAAGTGAGGAAGCGGGACAAGAACCAGAGCTGTTGGATTCCCACTGTGGGTTACTTTTCAGAACTCTGCATCACCACCGATCTCATGAGTGCTCTCCATAGATATCTGGATGCACACAGGGACAGCCACACATCCGCATGCATGGCCCCTTGTGAATGGAGACAGGGTCCCTGCTGCTCACGTTCTTTCATTCCCCTGCACGCTTAGGTTACTGTATCACAGCACCTAAGACCACCCAACATGTGCTATTGCCCTGCAACTGGAGTCACTATTATATACATGTTCTAAATACAGGCTACTGTCCTGCCAGAAGACTCCTCCTCTGGGAGTCCTTGGAGCCCCCTCTAGGCTCCCCTTCCAAGGGGAAATAATCAAGGCAGGCCTGTTCTGTTAGATGGAGTGGTCAGGGAAGTTTCTCCGAATAGACGAGATTTGAGCAGAGATCTGAATAAGGAGTGGGAGTGAGCCACAGAAATATCCAGAAAGAGGCATCCAAGAAGAGGGATTAAGAGAGAGCCTGTACTCACTTCCTCCTTAACATCCCTGGTAGCCTTCGTCACCCTACAGGCTGGCTGTAGCCAGCCCTATTGAATTCAGGCTGGGGTGGGGGTGAATAGTAAGAAGAGTATCATACAGAGATAGGAGACAGAGCTGTAAACAGAAGTGTTGTAGTGTCCACAGTTGGAACTCAAGGTTGTATTTTCCCACAGAATCCATGGGACTGATGCTGACTTGCTAATGAGATTCAATAATTCTGGGAGTTTTTAGTAATATTTTGGTTAAACATCTGCATTATATAGGGTTTCATGGATGACCGCAAGACCCTATCCATCATTGATAATATTGTTTCTATGGGGAAACGTGTTTCAAGTTTCACAGGACAGCCCTCCAAAGAAATTCTAGCAAACAAACCCATTTGAAAGTTGGGCACTGTCTGTCTTCCAGCACTGGCTGTTCTCCCTCTCACTCTCTCCAACCTAACCTGTTTTCTTATGTCCAACTTCTGGGTGGCCCAAGAAGGCTATTGCTCCTCTGAGGCTACAGCAGGCGTAAGCAATGAGAAGCTGAAAGTGCTGGGGAACGGTCCCAGCAGTAGAGGGAGGGGGGCAGGAGAGGGAAGAAGACAGAGTTGGAATCATCACCAGACAGCAAACATTGGGTGAGCCTACACTGTTGATAGGACACAGGCTTTTTACTGGAATCTAAAATCCAACTTTTAGGCATGATGGATGAATGTCATTAAGAAAGCACAGGCCGTGGCATGAGGCAGGCCTGGGGTACATTCTGTTTCTTATTAAAAATGATGATCTTAAGCTAAATACTTAACCTCTTAGAAGGTTCAGCTTTCTCATCTCTAATGTTGAGATAACATTATTTCTCAGGGTGTTTGTGAAGATCAAAGTAATTGTGTAAATGTGACTATTATAATCTTCAGCAGCATTTACCAGATAGTTGAATGTTGTTTTTTCTTACTTTCCTCCTTTGAGAGATGCAGAGTGGTACGGGGTAAGATTAGAGTGAAAATAAGTGGATTTGAATTCCACTCTCAGAATCAGCCCCATGAAGAGGCTGGGTACACTCTCTGAGTTACTGTCTTCTGTGCTGTCCTCTGAGGGCTTTTGCTGCTGGCAATGAATTAACATATGTGTGAATGCCCACAACTAGCTGGTCAATAATTATCATTCACTGTTTTGACAAATGTGTGTTGAGCGCCTACAATAGGCCTGGCACCATCTTAGAAACATGAATCCAGCCAAGGGAAAATAATAAAGGCAGGCATGTTCTGTTAGATGGAGTGATCAGGGAAGTTTCTCTGACTAGATGAGATTTGAGCGAGACCTGAACAAGAAGTGGGAGTGAGCCATAGAAGTATCAAGAAAGAGGCATCCAAGAAGAGGGAATAATCAGGGTAAAGGCCAGGCTGTCAGGGCCTGCAAGGGCCTGATTGAGACATTGCAGGGAGGTCCTCAGGGGTCTTTGTGACTAGTGCAGGGAACAAAAAGTATGGGCATGGGGCAGGGACTGGGAGGGTGGGGGGGCAGGAACAATGGCCTGTTGATATACCTGCACACTGCTGGAACAACTTTCTCTTAACTTCTAGGTACTCAAGCCCTTGGAAGGTCTTGAGTGAAGGAATTAACATCATGAAAAGCCACATGGAGAAGAAACTAGGGGCACAAGGGTGGAGGCAGGCAAGCACTGAGAGGTGACTGTGGTCAGCAGAGCCGACTTGAGATAAGGCTCTGGGGCTAGGGCAGTGGCAGTTGGGGACACAGATGTGTTCTGACTCAGCGGGTGTGTGGTAAAGTAGAGCCAATTAGACGTGCTGATGGCATGGTAGTAGAATGTGGGAGAAAGAAGGAAGCACAGAAAGGATCAAGTTGTTGTCCTTTTTACTCTAAAGGTGATGCTAGTTACTGCAATGCGGGATACTGTGGGGGGAATGGTTTTTGAAGGAAAGCCAGCATTCTATTTTGGATTGAGTTTGCTCCATGCTACATGAATTGAGTTTGCTACATGTTGTTGGTGTCTCTGTGAAAATGTGAAGCAGGCCCTGGAGCTAGGGAAGGGTGCAGGCCTAGAGAAAGATATGGGGGAGGCCTCCACAGAGTGATGGTATGAAGGCACAGGGCCAGACAAGGTCATCTGGGGAGCAGGAATGGAGGAGAGTGAGGAGAACCCACCATGACACTGCACAGCATTTTAGAGGTCTGAGGAAGGAGATGCCACTTCATGCTTGGATAGTGACAAGACAAAATAGGCCCCTTCTTACAAAAACTCTGTGTGTTCATTTTTTTGGTTATTGATTTTGTTTTTCTAATTTAAAAAAATTATGAAATATTTCAAAACATGCTAAATACTGAAAATAAAATAACTGACACTCCACCCAAATTTCTAACTTGTGAACATTTTCCCACTTTGCAATTGATGGCAGGCAAATCCCAAAATCGGGGCTTAGCCTGGTAGGGTTCTTGACTTTGCTCAGGAAAGAAATGAAGAATGAGCTGGCAATGAAAAAAGGCAAGTTTATTAGAGCAACACCGTATGGCAGAACTGCCATAGGCAGTTCTACTTTACCACACACCCACTGAGTCAGAACACATCTGTGTCCACAACTGCCACTGCCCCAGCCCCAGAGCCTTATCTCAGGTCGGCTCTGCTGACCACAGTCACCTCCCAGTGCTTGCCTGCCTCCACCCTTGAGCCCCTAGTTTCTTCTCCATGTGGCTTTTCATGATGTTAATTCCTTCACTCAAGACTGTCCAAGGGCTTGAGTACCTAGAAGTTAAGAGAAAGTTGTTCCAGCAGCTCTCTCATAGGCAGAACTGCCCAAAGCAGCAGCAAAAGCAATCCTTATGAATTGTTAGCTAGCTATATTTATATACACTCTTCATTATATGCAATTTAAGGAGCAGGTTTTTCAGAATTTTCTAAAAAAGAGCCAGGAAGTTCCTGAAACGATATAAGGAAACTTCTGAGTTGTTGCCATGGCATTTGTCAACTGTCATGGCACTGGTGGGACTGTCTTTATGCTTATTAGCAGTGAGGACAAGTAGGGTCACTTTTATTGCTATCTGCTGGTTTCGGCTGGTGTCTTTGCTGCATCTTGCTTTGATTGGTAGGGTCGTGATTGGTGTTCAGGGTATAAATCCTGCTGACCTCCCAACTCACTATATTCATTTCAAAGACAACTGAAGTCATATTCCCTCCATCTGAACCACTTCTCCTTCCTTCTCCAGGTGGCTTTAATGAGCAATGAGAACCGTGCCTGGTGTATGGGAAGCTCTCAGTGAAGGTCAGGAACCATGGTGCTGCTGGAGGTGGTCTTCACCATTATGATGATATTGAGGTCAGTCCATCCCACATATTTTCTAGCTCTTACTGATACGGTATTTCCATAACAATGCATAGTGCATAGTACAATTTTGTATGTTTTTCAAATTAATGTAAAGGGTAAATTTTTGTATTCTTTTGTACCTTTTTTTTAATTCAACATTGCGTTCTTGCAATGGGTTTTTGTTATTGTTTTTATTTCGCAGATCAGACACAGTTTAGAAAATAAGAGTAATAGGAGGAGGAAACAAAATACTTGCAGAGAGTGCAATGTGAAGATGAGATGCTTTGGAAGTCCTGATATGCCAACTCTCCAGATGCCTTTTTTCCACCCCTCCCTGTTTTTCATTTCTTAACTGCAAAGCTTTTGAAGATAAATGGGAGGATAATTCAATGCTGTTGACAATTTTAAATGGTAGCTTCAAATTGTTGACAATTTTAAATTGTAGCTTCACAGCCCCTCAGGACAAGAAAGACCATGTGGCCCTATAGCCCCCAACTCGTTCCACTGCTTGCTCCCCTTCCCTGACAGGATTCCTCCCATGGGTTGGGGATAGACTTTCTAACCTGGGGGCAGTCTCACCTGACTCATGAACTGATTAGCATAGTTACTTCTGCAAACAAAGTAAAACTGAACATAGGAGCTATACTTGCTGGTTACTGTTACTGTTCTATTCTCTCAAGTTCCAATTACCTGTTTTATTTTTATTTCAGAGCCTTCACTGAACAGGCAGTGTTTGGATTCAAGCTCTAAAGAAACGTGGGTAGACAGAGGGCACATTCCACATAAGAATCCAGGCATGGATTTTGAAGTAGCAGCTTGACCAGTGTCATTGTAGAGCTTAGGCTAGAGGACAGGATTGGTTTTCAAGACTCTGATACCCATCTGTGACAGAAGGGCAACTTCTGTGCTGGCAGTATCAAAGCAACTCCACCAAGAGACACGCCGGCCTCTCTGTGGCTGGATGGTTTCCATGGTATGGGGGAGTTTTGTTGTTGTTGCTCTTGTGAAGTTTAAGTTCTTGTGGCTTTTTCCCTTTGCCAGCCTTGCTTAAGACCAAAGGAGAGCTGGATGGTAAAGACTCCCTTGAGAATGGGCAAAAGAGTTGCAGATCAAGTATCCTGGCCACAGAGACAAGGAGAGGATCAGGCCCAAAGCGCCAGGCCTGGACACGCCCCGGAGGAGAAATGATCCTCGTGGTTAGTAACAGAGCCAAGCTCCCTTTGTCTAACCTTTTGCTGGAATTAAGAGCTTTTCACATTTCAGTTGACTTGAGAACAGTCAAATCAGAAGCAGATTGAAGCTGGTGAGCAGGGAAACGACACTTCAGCCTCTAAATGCAGCAGCTCTGTTTGTCCCTTGCTTCTGACCCCAGCAGCTTCTCTGCTCCCTCTCACCTCCCTACTCCACAGAAGGCTTCTCTCCCCTACTCTGAGGCTCTGCTCTCAAAGCAGCAGGTGCCTGATTCCAGTGGACTCTCTCCACTGTGGAATGTATCAGAGCAGGGACAGCACCTTCCCCCAAACACGCCCTATCACCTTTGATCCTTTACCATTTGCACTGTGGGTTTTCATTTGACCCAGGGGTCTGAGTTTGCTCCAGTATTTGTGTTTTTGTGTTTTTCTTTCCTATGCTTCTCTTTCCCTCCCCGTCCCTCCTTTATGCTGTGGCCTAAGTACACTGAGCTTCTTCCTTTGTTTGTATGACAGAGGGTTCTTTTTAATTCGCCAGGATTTTAACTATGCATAACACAAAAAAATTGAAGCACCAAAAGAAAACAAAGACAGAAAAATATAGTGGAACTGGAGGTGAAAGAAAGCAAATTTGCACCCAGTTTTCCAAACCTTAAACAGATCTGTTTTCTTGGCCAAGTTCTCAGTTACTCACCAGAGTGCTTTTATTTTGTGCCTGAAGGTATAGGTAAACTTTCCTGCTCAGCACTTACTTGAAAGAAATGTCCTTTCTTTCTCTAGCAATGCACTTGTTTCTAACAGTGGAAATACAGGGCACCTAAGAGGTCAAACTCTCTAGAAACCTGGGACCAGTACCTACAAAGAGGGATGCCTTCAGGGTGATTCAAAAACAGCCATAGACTCAAAAATAACAGCATTCTCCACATACTGTTTAAATGGTCATTCTTTGTCTGGAGCTGGGTACTTTTTGAAAACTCTTTCTCTAGCCTGCAGCAAGCCAGGGCTTTAGTTGTGAGGCCCAGAGGCTTAGCTTCTTCACCCAATGCTTGCAAAATGTTTATAGCAAACTCAAATACCTTCCACAGATTACTCCCAGTCTCCATCTGATTTCTTCACCAGCTGTTCTCTGCCTGATTCATTGTGCAGGTTTCTTTCTAGTGCTGTGGATATTCCCTAGTTACCTACCATAATGCTTGGTCTTACAGGTGTATGGCATGTTTGCAATGCTTATTCATATGCTCCCAGGGAAAAAAATCATAAAATATAATCTTATGTGTAATTTTCCTGAATACTAAATGCTTTGCCCTAAACTTGAAGATAGTGTATCAGTTGAAGGATGCCAGGAATTACTTCACCTCATGTATATGTACCTGTTATAGATTATTTTCATTTTCAAATTCATTTCAAAGCCAGCTGTTATTTTTGCTAAAAGTCATCCTTGATAGTATGTTTTAGCAACTACCATTTAAAACTTAGAGACAACTAGCCATGCAATCTGATGATTTGAAAATTCAGTACTTGGATTATTTATTGTGAATTTTACATTTTGAGCTTAAGTCTCTTTCTTAATATTTTGTCTGTAGACACTTAATAAAATGGACTTTTAAGGAAAAATAGAATAACTTTACTATATATATAAAACGTGCATATTATATATAAAATATTAGAACTTTTTGGTGATTTATTTTTCCTTTATAAAATATGGCCATGTAGTTATTCCTACAGCAATATTGACATTGAGAGAAAAATTTCTATGCCATGGGGGCTTTTTAGAAGTTCTAACTGGGAATGTAAGCATCTGTGTAACCTTAATCCAAAAAGAGGGCTCCTCTAACTGGGAAGGTGTCTGTTTGGACCATGGGAGGGCTGGGAAGGATGGGTCACCTGCCTAGACTACTTAGTGAGCTGAGTCTACTCTGACAGTCAGAGCTGGGAGAAAGCATCTTCTTCAAAGTAAGCTCACTTCGGATTCCACCCTCCATTTTTCCCTTACTCATGTGGAGGGGTTAGGACTTAAAATAAGTCAGGTTTTTCTTTTTCTTTATTTCATGGAATATGTTAAAAAACAGAAAAAAATATTAAACCTATTGCATGTACTTCAAATGAAGCTTCCACAGAAAATTTGAAACCCTAAAAGGGTTCTTCATTCAAGCCATAGAGAGACACAAATATTCAAACTCTCCTAAGTAATGCTAAAAACAAGGCAGCTAGTGTTCCAACAAGGGCAAGACCTCACTTGGTTATTGTTTAGGGCTCTTATCACTGTCAATTTTAGCTTGATGAAAGTAGTACCGTGTGTCAGGGACAATGCCATAAGTTGACTGAAAAAACTATTTATTTTCCCTCTGGGCATACAGAAAGACGACATTTCCCAGTTTCTTTTGTAGCTAATTTTGGGCTATGAGTCTGAATTCTATCCAAAGAAATGCAAGCAAAAGTTGTGTATACTACTTCCAGCTCTGCCAGAATCCTCCCACCTCCTGCAAAACCTTTACCATCTCTCTTCCCCCTTTCCAATAGCCCTGGGACCACATAGTGAAGATGGCATTGCAAGACAGGAGACACTTGAGTTCCTGAAAGACTTCATGAAACAGTGCCCTCTTTTCCATGACTATCTTGGTCTGTGACAGGCTGCAATGGTTTGAAGGTTTGTTCCCTCCAAAACTCATGTTGAAATTTAATTGCCAATGTGACGGTATTGGGAGTGGGGCCTTAAGAGGGCACTGCCCTCTTAAGAGGACTAATGCCAGTTATCAGAGCTTGCTCACTCCTGCTCTCTCTTTTTTCTTGCTGTTACTCTTGTTATGGGTCTCTTCTGGCCCTTCTGCTTTCCATAGCAAGAAATCCCTCATAAGATACTGGCAGCTTGATCTTAGACTTCCCAGCCACTAGGCTGCAAGCCAGTAAAACTGTGATATATTACTCGTTCTTCAGTGTTCTGTTATAGCAGCACAAAACAGACTAAGACACATGAAGAAGCAAGAAATCATTATTTGAGATTTAGTGGTTGTTGTAGCAGCTTGCATCATGTACCCCAACCAATGCATACCATATTATATCATGTATTGTTCCCTGTGTTCCTTATTTCCTACCTCAACCACAGCCATCATTTTAAGACAACAATTAAGAGAACTGCATTATCTGCACAAGTGCCCTGTCTCTTTACCTGATGTTTTTCCCCTCCTGCCTTTGTTCTTGCCTCCTCAACACACACACATATCCGTTTACCTTTATATACTCCTTTTCCAGGTTTGAAATGGCAAGCAGGCCTGACAGGAAGGATTCTTTGGACTTTAAGAACATCAATAAGCTTCAATGCTATAAACAAATTTCTTTCCTTAATGATTTTTTTTGAGCAAGGAATATGTTTTGCCCTCTGCAGTCATGGAGTAAATCTGAGGATTTAGCTAGCTACTTGTCATGAACCCAAATGAGGGGAAAGGGAGAGATTTTTCATCCACTACTCTCTGTCATTTTCTCTCCTGACTTTCACTTTCCCTAAATTGTTGCATTAATCTAGCCACTACCCAATCATCTCCACTATAGTGTGAGTTCGTTTAGGGAAAGGACCAGTGCTTATTCATTTTTTATCCCTGATACTTGGAACCTACTAGATAATCATTAAAAGTTAGCTATTATTTAGCAATAAGATTAAAACCAGGAGACAAATGGCCTTAACTCTGTCAAGAGGCATTAGGACAATTTCATGGGACTAGGAGAGATGCCAGACCTTTCTCTTAGTTCATAGCTATTTGAATCCCAGATTCGAAACTTAAGGGAAATAAAAATTTAAGTACACATGCCACTTTTTAATTTCTCTTCAAATATTTTTTTTCTTTTTTCTTTCTCAAAAAAGAAAGAGAAGGAGTAAGAGGAAGCTAAGGAGAAGGAAGAGGAAAGGAAAGAAAAGTAAAGGAAAACTTTTAAGAGGTTAATTTTCTTCTCAAGGGTGAAAATGAAGTTCCCAAATGCTTATAAAATCTATCCCTTCGAACTAATATTTATAGTCAGGAGTGCAGTAGAGTTAAGTGGAGGAAAAGGAAAACTATGGGAGTAGAAATTGCATTTGCTGAGTGCACATGTGAAAGACAGTTACCACCTTCATTCTCCAGTGTTAGGTTTTGAAATCGCCATAGTAGGAAATCCACTTTAAATATGTTTGCCTTTGGATCTATTTTTAAATGAAAAAAGAATCTCAGTGCTTCTGGTATATGTATGTACTAGAGACAGTCTTAACCTAAGATGTTAAGAGAGGAGGCTGGGGACAATTTATCAGTGTCAGAACCCAACACCAGAAGAGAAATTGGAGTGACCTTTTAACAAAGGTTCTATTTTTAAGACCTAATTGACTTATCCACCAAGATTATCTCTGGTATTAACAATTATTAAGGGGTTTGCTCCATGAAATTCAAATAGGATGTATGGTAAATCATTACTAAGATGATACAATAGCAGCAAATATTTATTGATGCAAAACAAAAAGTTCTAGAATACCTGAGGGTTTGCCTGCTATGGTAGTGAGCTATGAGAGACATCACAACCAAGGCATGCTTTCGGCCTTTTCCCTGCAGCAAAAGAAATAAGCAGCCCTTGGAGTCATCAGAACACCCATGAGGACTTCCAACCTGTCCCTTAGGAATATTTGATCAAACTCCTGCTGACTGACTCTTCACTTTCTCTGAATTTCCCACTCTTTCCTTTCCTAATTTGTGTTTCTAGCTGCCCACTCCCATAGTATTTCTCCATTTCTTTAACACTCTCACTTTCAATTTATTTTTATCTAAATTTAATTTTTTCAATTTATTCCTTCCCCGTATCTCTTTCAGAATTTCTTCACATTCAACAATATCAGATTACCTCACAAAGGTCAGTCCACTGATGTGTACATATGAATAAGATAAAAAAAATAAAAAACACAAAAAACAGTGCTCTACAAGGTTCCCTTGCAGTTCCTCAAAAACCTCATTTTCTCCCCTACATATGCGCTCTGTCTTTCCCTTTGTCTTTCCTTTTACTATACAACTAGGCTGAAGTATCTTCTATCTTAAATGACAGTCTTCTCTTGGAAGCATATGTCCTATTTGCTGTAGTACCATATCTCTTAACTTCCTTCCCACAAAGATTCATCTATATTCCCTTCCTCCACTGGCTCACTTCCCATTTACTCTTCAATCCATTAAGATCTCAAATCCAGTGTTGAACTCTCAAAGGTACACATATACTTCCACAGTATTAAAGTCCGTGATACAGACTTTAAAACAGAAAGCATCTTCCAGAGCTACTGACCCTTTCTGAGGAAAGCAGTCCTTACCAGTTCTTTATGAAGAGGTAGTCATCTTCTGAATACATATTACTCTGTTTCCCTGGCTACAGCTGACTGGGCCCCAAGGGGTGACGCAACACAAGTGATTCCTTAACTACCAATCTATGGACTATGAGTTCCCTTCTTAATTAGAAACATGGGGATAAAGTAGACCAATCGGATTCTCTTGAAAGAGCTGGTCTAGGGATGATAATATGGAAGTACATCTAAGATGTCTAGACCTCCATAGAGTAACAAAGAGTTAGATTGATGGCAGACTGCCTGTAAATAGACCAGGGTGCACCTCCTATTGAAGGGGCAACAAAATATCCTGATTGCAGGAGTTGTATTATATCCTGAACACCTAGTTTCTGAACTGCAGTCCATTCTATGCAGCCTGGCTTTCCTTGGTTCCTATTCTCTCAAAACCTGTTTGCATGAATAGGGTTTCTGTCTACCTCATTTTAGGAGTGTATATTTATAATCAAGCAAATTGATTTCTTGATTTCTTTATCAAGAAAAACTGAAGAAACATTTCTTAGCCAGCAAAAAGCCCACCTAGCAACCATTATATTACATGTGTAATATTTGACTCTACAGATTACTACTTCCTTCTAGAAGTTCTCTTCTCAGCTTATGTAATACAACTCTTCTGGATATTCCTCCTACTAGCAAGGCTATTTCTTCTCTTCCTTTCTACTATCTCAACCTACTCATTTCAACCCTCAATAAAATAAATAAATGGGAAAAAAAAATAAATAAAAATAAAAATAAAATAAAATAAAATAAAAGTTAAAAAAAACTAATTAAACAAATAAGTAAATAAACCTGGCAATAACTCAAAAAAAAAAAAAAAAATGGGTCCTCCTTCGGGAGGCTGAGGCAGGTGGATCACGAGGTCAGGAGATCCTGGCTAACATGGTAAAACCCACTCTTCACTAAAAATACAAAAAATTATCCAGGCATGGTGGCACAATCCTGTAGACCCTGCTACTCAGGAGGCTGAGAGAAAAGAATTGCTTGAATCCAGGAGGTGAATGTTGCAGTGAGCCAAGATCATGCCAACCTCCATTTGAATCCTAATGGCAGTTGTTTGCTGGATCCCTTATCTTCTTTTGGATGTACCACAAGATCCTCAAATATCCACAGGGTTAAGAGCAAAATTATCATTATTTTGCACAAAATAGCTCTTTGTCTTGTATTCCTTCCATCAATAGTTGATATAATTATTATCCTAAATCACCCCAGCCAGTAAGCTGATTCTAAGTCCAATCACTATTCTCACTTATTCCATGATTTAACTTCTCTCTAGCATGTCTTCACCACTCCAGCCCTCTATTGCTGCTTATTCAGGTTTTTTTCACCAACTGCCCAGTGACTTGGGTATTCTTATTCTGTGTTTCCATAATATCTGCTGTATACCTCTTTCAAGAACCACCTATTGTACTGAGAGTTTTGACTTTCTCATCTGTCTCCTCCAAAAATGTAAGTTTCCTGGGAGTTTTAAAATCTACACAATGCTGGCCAACTATATGTACTTATTACTGTTTTTTGAGTAGATAATAAATAAATGGATAAATAAGTCAAAAGTCAGAATTGCTTGTGCCATACATAAAAATGAAGTTCCAGCCTTCAAATTACATCAAAACCAACTCAACTAAGAATGGGAAATGTGATATACAGTATTGAACAACACAGACGTGTTGGTTTGTAATCTCTGAACTTCTCCCCAAAGACACTACAGACACACATTTTTAACTTACTCTACTCTTATCCCCTTCTTATACTCTTTCTTTATAATGCCTTCATGCAACTCTTCTGTGACTTCTTACTTGTCTATTCCTACCAAACCAAGCCCTGGTTCTGGAGTTAATGGCCATAGCTAATATTGCAGAGTTGTGATAACTTCACCTATTAAGATTCTGTTCATTCCATGTATACAGAAGGCCATAACTTTGCACACAATGGGCTTGCTAAAGAATAACCTTAGTAACCTCTTTAGCCTCAAAAAAAAAAAAAAAATCAATGACTGGGGACTCCTTCATAAATTATTCTATGAATCTAACATTACCCTGATATCAAAACCTGCCAATGACACAACAAAAAACAAAATCACAGGCCAATCATCAACAAAATATTAGCAGTCCAGGTCTAACAGGATATAAAAAAAGTTAATTTGCCAGGTAGGCTTCATTACTAGGATGCAAGGTTGGCTCAACATACACAAATCAATAAATGTGATTCACCACATAAACAGAATCAAAACCAAAAACCATATGATCTCCATAGACATGGAAAAGCTTTCAATAAAATCCAACATCCCTTCATGACAAAAAACATCAAGACAGTTGGCATTGAAGGAACACACCACAAAATAGTAAGAGTCATCTGTGACAAACCTACAGCCAACATCATACTGAACAGGCAAAAACTGGAAGCATTCCCCTTGAGAACTGGTACAAGACAAGGATGTCTACTCTCACCACTCCTATTCAATATAGTACTGGAAATGCTAGCCAGAGCAATCAGGCAAGACAAAGAAATAAAGTATATCCAAAAAACAAAAGAAGTCAAACTATTTCTCTTTAAGGATGATGTGATTCTACACCTAGAAAACCCAAAAAAATCCATCAAAGGCTCCTGAACTGATTAACAAGTTCACTAAAGTTTCAGGACACAAAATCCATGTACGAAAATCAGCAGCATTTCTATACACCTATAATGTTCAAGCTGAGAGCCAAATCAAGAACACAATCCCACTTACAAAAACCAAACACAAACAAAATACCTAAGAATACATCTAACCAGGGACAAGAAAGAGCAGTACAAGAAGAACTATAAAACAGTGCTAAAAGAAATCACAGAATAAACAAACAAATAAAAAACATTTCATGCTCATAGAGTATAAGAATCAGCATCATTTAAATGGCCAAAGGGCCCAAAGCAATCTACATATTCAATGCCATTCCTACCAAACTATAAACATCATTTTTCACAAAAGAGAGAGTAAAAAAAAAAAACAAAAACAAAAACAAAAACAACAACAACAAAAAAAACTATTCTAAAGTTCATATGGAACCAAAACAGAGCCCAAATAGCTAAAGCATGCCTAAGCAAAATGAATAAAACGGGAGGCATCCTATTACCTGACTTATTATAAGGCTACCGTAACTAACCAAAACAGCATGATATTGGTACAAAAACAGAAGTATAGAACAATGTAACAGGATAACACAGAATTAAAGTTACATACCTATAGCCATCTGATCTTCCTCAAAGTTAACTAAAATAAGCAATGAGGAAAAGACTTCCTATTCAACACTTGGAACTGGGATAGTTGACTAGCCACATGTAAAAGAATGAAACTGGAACCCTACCTTTCACCATATACAGAAATTAACTCAAGATAGATTAAAGATTTAAATGTAAGACCTCACACTATAAGAATCCTAGAAAAAAACAGAAAATGCCATTCTAGATATAACATTTGGGAAATAATTTATAACTAAGCCCTCAGAAGTAATTGCAACAAAAGCAAAAATTGAAAAATGGGATCTAATTAAAATAAAGAGCTTCTGCACAGCAAAAGAAACTATCAACAGAATAAACAGATGACTTAAGGAATAGG
The DNA here is from genome assembly GCF_009761245.1 of Sapajus apella. Classification (NCBI taxonomy): domain Eukaryota; kingdom Metazoa; phylum Chordata; class Mammalia; order Primates; family Cebidae; genus Sapajus; species Sapajus apella. The sequence continues at coordinate 13,391,881 of NW_022436994.1, forward strand.
AGAAAATATTCACACACTACACATCCAACAAAGGTCTAATAACTAGAATCTATAAGGAACATAAACATTTGAACAAGTAAAAAACAAATGACCCCATTAAAAAATGGGCAACAAACAGCAAAAGACACATCTGTTGAAGGCATACAAGTGGCCAAAAAACATATGAAAAATATGCTCCACATCACTAATCAACAGTGAAAGGCAAATCAAAACCACAATAAGATATCATCTCACACCAGTCAGAATGGTTATTAGTAGAGTCAAAAAACAACAGATGCTGGTGAGGCTGTAGAGAAAAGGGAACATTTATGCACTCTTGGTGGGAATGTAAATAAGTTCAGCCACTATAGAAAGCAGTTTGGACATGTCTCAAAGATCTAAAACCAGAGCTTCCATTTGACCCAGCAATCCCATTACTAGGTATATATCCAAAAGAAAATAAATCTACTTGGGAAGCTGAGGTGGGAGGATTGCTTGGCCCTGAGAGGTTGAGGCCACAGTGAGTCATGATTGTGCCATTGCACTCCAACCTGGGTGACCACACCAGACCCTGTCTCAAAAAAAAAAGAAAAGAAAAGAATCATTCTACCAAAAAGACACATGCACTCACATGTTCATCACAGAACTATTCACGATAGCAAAGTCATGGGATCAACCTAGGTGACCATCAAAGATGAATAAGATAAAGAAAACATGGTATATATACACCATAGAATACTGCACAGCCATAAAAAAGAATAAAATTACATACTATGCAGCTGGAGTCTATTATGCTAGGTAAATTAACGTCAGAACAAAAAAAAACAATTACTGCATGTTTTCATATATAAATAAGTTGGAGCTAAACACTGGGTACTCTGGAATATATGACAACAATAGAAACTGGGGGCTACTAGAGAGGGTAGGGAGGTCGACAAGGGCTGAAAAACTGTTGAGTGCTATGCTCAGTACCTGGGTGATGGGATCATTCATATCCCAAACCTCAGCATCACACCCAAATAACAAACCTGCACATACACCCACTTAAACTAAAATACAAGTTGAAAAAAAAATTGACCTAGTATCTTCACAAGCTATTGACTGAAAAGGAAAAATTGATGAAAGACCTTGAGGATCCAAAACTACTTAGTATGGTACCTCTTTAACCATCCTAGGTTAATGTAATCTCTTAAAGTTAATCCTAGATTTTGCTGATGGTAGGAAAATCAGTTACGTGTGTGTGTGTGTGTGTGTGAAAGAGAAAGAGAGCATGCGTGTGCACACAGACATACATGTATATATAGAATAAAATACGGTGCTACCATTGTCCATTTTGATTTGCCCACACTAATAGAAGATATCATTGGCATGTATGGTAAAGAATAATAGATACTGTAAAGTTTACTTAAGAAGGAAAAATCATAGATGGAAACAATAAATATGAGTTAAAGCTGACTTAGCTCTTACAATATTCAAGTAGTATTAAGCTCTTCACAAGCATTATTTTGTGTAATTCTCATAACAACCTTGTTTATAAGAGAAAACTTAGGCTCTGCTGCATTTGGGTCATCTTTGCAAACAACAAAACTATAGATTTTAAAATCAGGTATGTTCATTTGCAAAATCCATGTTTTTGATAGCAATAACACACTGCCTGCCAAACATATCTTGTTCAATCCAAATTCCCAAGTTTCCAGATAAGTAAACTGAGGCCCAAAGATATAAAATGTCTTAACCACGATCCCACAGTTGGTCAGGTACAGAGTCAGGAACAGGCATGAATTGTCTGGGGGCATTTTGCCTTGTCATTGAAATGTAGGACTCCTGGAGACAAATATCAACAAGTAAAAGAGACAAGTCTGGGAAGTGAGCAAGATAAAGTCACATGCTTTCCTCCTCTGCCTAACTGGAATGGCCTGAATTCTGTTTCTCATAAAATCTCCAAGAGACAACAATTACATTCATGAGAAGGAAAACAATCTGTTTGAATGACACACAAAAGAGATATTTTTGTATAAAACCAGGGACTGAGGCAACTTATTGCCTCTTAAAGATCAAAAGGCCTTTAGAGGAATGTTCTTTCTTACCACCAACTAGCTCCTTATCCCAACCCACAGCTGACTGACTTCCTTATTAGGTTTGGACAATGGACGGACAAAGAATTTAAACCAACTGGGCTTTGTGGAACTGCAGAAGAGTAAGTCTTGGGGAATGGAGGTAATGCCCCTGGGGAGCATGGCTGGAAGTAGACCAGTTGGGCAGTGAGGGAGGAGACAGTATCCAACCATATGGATACCTCTTTGCAGATAATCCAGACTTGGCTGAATACGGTTCTTGCAAATCAAAGCCTTTTTCGTTTTCCAGAAGGCCATTCCCACTTATTCAGACTGCCCAGGCTCCTGCTGCTGGAATGTCCGATGGCGTTTGCTTCAGGTGAGGCCAGGGGCCAGTCTCAAGGGCAGAGTCCTTCCAGTTAGCCTTGAAATTAAGCAGCTTTCTCAGGCCTGGAATCCACTGCCAAGCCTCTTGTGCTTTCCTTACTGACAAACAGAGTAAGGGTGGAGTAGCCATGTGTGATAGTAAATATTGAGTGTCAACTTGATTGGACTGAATGATGCAAAATATCGTTCCTGGGTGTGTCTCTGTGGGTGTTGCAAAAGAAGATTAATATTTGAGTCAGTGGACTGGGAAAGGCAGACCCACAGTCTGGGTGGACACAATCTAATCAACTACCCGCGAGGCCAGAACAAAAGCAGGCAAAAGAACATAAAAAGACTAGACTGGTTTAGTCTTCAGGCCTACATCTTTCTCCCGTGCTGGATGCTTCTTGCTCTCAAACATTGGACTCCAAGTTCTTCAGCTTTGGGACTCGGACTGGCTTTCTTGCTTCTCAGCTTGCAGATGGCCTATTGTGGGACCTCACCTTGTGATCGTGTGAGTCAATACTCCTTAACAAACTCCCCTTTATATATACATCTATTCTCTTAGTTCTGTTCCTCTAGAGAACCCTGACTAATACGCCATGGGACATGCCCAGCATAGTCAGATAGCCCTTCCATCATAACTCAAACTACCCCCAAGTTAGCCTCATCATGGTTCTGAGCCTCTGTCTGGTTGTCCAGCTTCTTCCTTTAGATGACTTGTCAAGAGCCATCATCCTTTTCTATATCTCAGCTTTTTGTTTTATTTGTATGGCCTAGCCTTAGGTACTTCACCTGTTTCTGCTGAGAAATGGAGTAATTTCCTCCATACTCTAACTGCTGTGGAAACCTCTTCTCTACCCATCCCCCTTCTCACTTGTCTTAGTTCATTGCAGTTTCATCCTGTGAGACCTTACATCAAAATTTCCTGCTCTAGAACTTCAAGCGTGATGGGTGGATAGGTGCAACAAACCACCATCATACTCATCTACCTATGTAACAAACCTGCACATCCTGCACATGTACCCCGGAACTCAAAATTAAAATAAAATAAACATTCTCTGAAAAATGTAAATAACATTGGACTGTAACTTGTCAATGATTCTCTCCAACTTGTGAGACTGTAAAGAAATAAAGCTACTGCAACTGCTACTGCTATGACCACTAGTTATACTACTGCTATTACCAATTAGCATCTTTCAAGTGACGGACATTATGCTAAGTGCTTTACCTGTATGAACTCACTCAATCTTACAACTTTAGAAGGTAGGTAGTGAATATCCTCCTTATTTTAATTTTATAGGTCTGGAAACTGACATGTGTAGACTTGAAGCCAGAGATTGCCAAGTGCTGTGCACACGAAGCTGCATGGAGAGCACGCGGCACCCTCTGAGATACAGATTTCCTCATCCCCAGGGCAGCTGGGTAGAGTCCAGGTGAAACCCCCAGCCTCTTCCTCAACTGGCCCCATGGGTTCATTCCAGGATTCCAATCCCAGCATTTGTATCAATATTATTGATTTTAATGTATTCTATCACATTGAATATATTGTGATGGACCAGTTAAGGAAATTTGGTTGAGTGGTAGAGTCACTCTGAATACAAATATGTGAAAATCAGTACCTAATTTTAGAATCAATATTCATGATGATTTTTTAACAAAACAAATAAAAGGGGGAAGAGAGGAAAACCAAGGATGGGTATAAGATAACAAGATCATTCAATCACCATAATTCCTCTTATGTTATAAAATATAGGAAAAAAGTAAAAAAGATAAGCAAAGAGAGGAAAATCAGGTTGACAGGGAAGGTTACAATGATAATGGTTGAGAAGGGAAAGCTAAGGGTGTCTTGAATTTCAGTTGTTCAAAAAATTCCTAATGAGGATTTTACTTTCAACATCCATAGAAATATGATCAAGATAAAAGAGATTTAAAGCAGGGTGGATTTAGGGTTGAATATCTGTAAGTCTTGCCCATGAGTTTGATAAAATCCTGAAATTGGCTATTCAGGACCACCTGGGAACCTTTGAGAACAAAACTTCACCAACACTACAGAGTGTAGACATCGCTGCTTCTTAAAAGCAGGAACTTATTATAGAATATCTAGCCCTAGGTACTTGTAAATTTGAAATTTCTATAAGCTTTTGGTTTTCTTTTATGGACAGAGTAACTCATTAAACTTAATGGTTTTCACTTGGATGCTTGATATTTGAGGATTTCGAAGTATATTAGCCATCCCTTCTAAGGAGAGTCCCCAGGTGGCTTTCTAAGATGCACACACTATTTCAAGGAGCCTTTTCTCCTCACTGTTTCATGTTTCCAGTGCTGTCTCTAAAGTACCATAGGTGGCATTCCACATACACACAAACAAACGATTTTAGTCCAAGTCAGAGCAACACCCTCTTCTATGCTACTACAATAGTTTGTTAATACACATGGAACCATTTAATATATTCAAAAGCAAAGCACTAAAATCTTTATATTAAAAAACACCCCAAAGGAATATGTACTCCTTTCACAAAGACATAAAACAAATGACAACTGCCATTAAGTCAACTCCACAGAAGAAATATTGATTCCTGACAGTAGAAACATTAACAGTTCCCTAGGCTGGATTTATGTCTTGATGATACCAAAGTGATTCTTTCCCAAATGGTTTACAGGAATGTGAAATTTGTAGGAAACCTTGAGGGAGGTTCAATCTCAATGTCTTTGTCATACCCTCATGGCCACAATTGCTTGCATATATGCCTCTTTGCAAAAAAGCTAGTCATCTTGCTTTAAGATGCTGTCAGCTTGGGAATGTCAGCTTGGGTTGAAGTGGAGAGCCCCAAACATATTTTGGCTTCCAGACAGTGAAACAGCAAATGCTTTGCTTTCTAACTAAACTCAAGGAACAAAATTTTTCATGTCTGCTTTGATGAATGAATTATTCAGAAGCAGTGAGTTCATCTCTTTTGGAGTCCAGAAATTGGTGAAGACCCATATAAATAGTAAACAATGTTTTTTTGGCTTCATGCCCCAACCCAAACAGTATGTTACATGTAGCCAGCCAGATTCTGCCCTTGGACACACCCAGATGAGTCCTATTACAGTCAATGAAAATTGCATGAGAACTTCTAGGGGGCAGAATTTGGCTAGGGTGCTATGCTTAAGGCTCAACTTCTGGGGGTGGGCAGAATTTGGCTGGGGTGCTATGCATAAGGCTCAAAGGGCATGGCGTACACCCAGAATCCAGCTCAATGGTTGGATTCATGTGCCTCTAGAGGCAATGTCTTTTCTCTTTGCAGTATATTAACTAGCATGCTTTAAGCAGGCATGGGAAAAGGAACCAGTGCATCCTAAAACTGTCCAACTGTCTGAAGTCATACTGTAAAAAGACAGAGTCATTTTACTTCTGAATTATGCTTTCGTGTAGACATATTGAAGCTGACCACGAATAAAAGTGAAAACAGATCCAGAATAAGTACAGTAAACAATGAAAAACAAATGGATTCTGGAGTTCAGATGAAACAAGACTGGTTTTGCATGCCCCCATATTTTGCCTTTCCCTCCCCCAAATGTTTTCTTAACATTTCTAGCATTATTAACAGAATTAAATTATTCCACATGGGTGCAGAATCAGTCCTATGGTGCCAACATTCCTTCTTTTTCTGCAGTCAAGCTAGTAGAAACTCAGTGCATTTTACTGGCAATGGCACTGATCTTTTATTATCGCATTTAGGTCTCAGTGTTTACCCATGGGAAGCCAGGCATCATTCAGAACATATAAATGACAAGGACTTTGTCTCTGAGTACCTTATCCTGTTTTCCAACAGATGCTTTCACTTAAGATATTCCATCTTTGAATCATCCGCAATGCTGATTGCACTGAAAGAATGTTTTTTTGTCTGAGAAGGGTAATGGTATGGACATTCAAAAGACAAAGGTGGGTGACTTCACTACTTCAACTCATAGATATAAATAGATGCAAGATGAGGTGTGGCATCCCCATGATTCCTCCCATTAAGCATCTATTATGTGTCAGGTACTTTTCTAAATGTTAGAGAGACTGCAGTTAATTAACAAGTCCCAAGTATCTGCCCTCATAAAACTTGCTTTCTATTATACTTGAAGAGGGAAAAATAAAGAACTAGATCAATGCTGTATTGCTCAAGTAAGCATTGATTTAAATATTTTGTAAGCATTTATTCTGTTAGTTTTATGCCCAATGTTATATTTATGCACAAGATGTACAATGCTGCCAAAACTTGTAAGCTTTTGGAAGGCAGGAAGAAATTTACACACACTTTTCTTTGTAGGGCAATAATCAATTCCTAGATGATTATGATTAGCCCCTTTGCAACAAAGATAGTAATAAAATACTATCACCTCAAAACCCCGTGTTCCGTGTAGTCAACATACTACCATGGGCTGCTTTTCATGTGGAAAGTGAATTTTCTTGGGTTTTGAAGTTGATCTTTTTAGATGACCAGGTAGAAAACGTAATATAAAGCACTATTTTCCTCTTCTTCCAAAAGTAAATGTAATCAACACACTATCCTTTCCACTGTAGATTATAACAATATGTTTTACAGTCTTCAATAAAACTAGCACTTGAAAAAACAAATGTAATAGCACAAAAGTGCTGGAAATGGCTTTCAATTAGCTGTTTGTTTGTTTTAGGAACTCTAAAGAAATTTACATTAAATTTTGATTTCTTTAGGTTCCTCGAAGAATTTGTGCATGATCATATTACTTTTGTGGTCATTTTAATCACTGGTGAAATTAATAATAATTGTGTCTATTATGTTTAATGGTTCAAAAATATTATTTTGGATAGTGAACTCTTGTGAGGGAAGAGAGGGCACGGGAAATACAATAATTTCCTTAAGACTTAAGGAATTCGAGGTACATGGCAGGTAATTAAAGGCACAGGCTTTGGAGTCAGAAGAAAATGGGCTTGAATCCTGGTTCTGCCACATAATCACATGATTTTAGGCACAGTTGAACCTCTCTAAGATCAAGTTTCCCATTAGTAAGATAAGACTATTTTACTTAGAGAGCTGTTGTGAGCATAAAATGGGACAATATCCATGAAGGACTTAGTGCAAGGCCTGACATATTTGTGAGCACTCTATAAATGGTTGCTACTTTTCATTATTACTATTAGTAGTATTTTATCATTACATTGCATAAGACAAGAGGGAAAATTTTGTCTTGCCCATGAGCAACAAGAAGAAAAGGAATGAAGTATAACAGAAAAGTCTTGTCTTCCAAATAAAATTATGGTTAAAAAAATAATTGGTGTTCTTATTCTTTCCCATTCTACTTGGAATAGGTAAATAGCTTCTTTATAGAAACATGTAACCAATTCCTAATTTCCTATAATCTGGAAATCAAAAATAATGTGTTTAAATGGATAGCCACAGTAATCTTTAAATTTTATTCAAATAACTTATTGTAGCTAGTAATAGAAAATTGAACAAACAGTGAATAAAATCTGGTCATTTATATATTTCCTGGTGTGGGCTACACTCTATAGAATAGGAAACACTGGGGATGGTCATACTTCAAATCCCCACTTTTAGCTCCAAATATTTAAGTAATTGGCTTTTCAATATTGTGATTTCTACCAGCTATCTATAAAAAGCATGTGTGACTCAAGGGACAGAAGGAATGCTCAGTGGTTTTTAGGTTGTGGAGGTTAAATGAGCAAACAGCTTCTGTAAACCACCATTTGAATAGAATTGGGTTGTCCTCTTCAATCTCCATCGGGTTTCAGTTCTACTGCTCACTACTTGCAATCACTAGGGTTTGCTGGGGAAGGTGTTTACAAGGCTTTAAAGATGACGAAGTGGAAACTGTAAGGCTTTTATAGTCCTAACAGAAAACCTTATCCATAATCAAGGAGACAGGGGACCAGAATACACAGTGAGTGTAGACCCAGGAATAGAAAGAGGCTTTGGGGGTTTTTTAGTGCTATTTTGGTGATGATCACTTTGCAAAGTCAGAAAGAAGACAACCTGAAGGTAACTGTGTGTATGGGGGGTGTGTGTGTGTGTGTGTGTGTGCTGACATCACAGGAGAAATTTCCATAAGGGGACAGAGAAAAAATTAATTCATCATTCCCTATGACCCTGCTTCTTACAGCATATCTTCAAATCATTTGTCTGGTCTAGTTTGTAATGACTAAGTGATGGGGCTTCCATAATGTTCCCAGTGAGACTATTCCATAGTCTACAAAATTTCACTGTTTCCTCTTATTTAGCTTAATTTTACTCCATTTCAAGTCACTGTTTCCATTCAAAAAAAAAAAAAGACTGCTCTTTAAATCAAGCCATAGGAAATAGTTTTTGTTTTCATTTTTAATGATTGGGTTTCTTGGTGGCCACGTTTAACATTCGCTAGAAGGGATGTAAGACTAGATGCAGGTTTTTTTTTCTTGTTCACAAGAGCTATAAAAGCTGGTCTATGGGGTCAGATCCTCATCCAATGCACTTATAAGGGCATTTTTAGATGTCTGCATCCCAACTCAGAGGGCCTGAGCACATGTGATAAACCACATATTATATAACATCTTTAGGGTTTTTATTTTTCTCCCATTCCTATGTCCAAGGTATACAAACATGAGTTCAAAGTTCGCCCAATTTAAAATGTCCCAGAAGATTTCGTTTCTGAACTTATTTCTAGAAAATATACACTGCCATCTGCTGCACCTCTCAGAAGAAGGGGGATCTTTCCGTGGAAAAACTCAGTCTTCATTTTTATGGTTAAGATTGTAGACTGGCTCACTTGCCAGCTTCTCCAAATCCCTTCTTAATTGTCCACGTGAAATCTACCTATGAAGATGAAGTACTTTAAGTACTACAAAGTTCCTTACCAAGACACATCCACAAGGTCCTGGTTGGGAAGTTGTTAGGATAAAATTTTCTCTCTACCTCCTTTGAAATAACCTAAACGTAATTAAATACATCTCAGACACCCCCAAGATGTTCTGAATTGTTTGGGATTGCTTGCATAAATGTAGCTTCCAAATCCCACTAAGGCTTGCTGAATCAGAGATTTCTGCAGGTAGGGGAAAAGTTAAATCCCCTGAGTGACTCAAGTGTATGCTAAAGTAGGAGTGATGAAGGTCTTCATCCCTTTCACTCTATCCTGAAGAGTATTCACACACGTTCACTATCAATCCATTTCCTGGCAGGAATCTTCTTCTTTCTACCTATTAGTACTCACAATGGAACTATTGCTCTGTGTGAACAAGCTGATCTGGTTCACATTAAACACATTGTCTGCCACCATAGCATGACTGCTTGAGATCAGTGTCAGGATGTGCCTGGGAACACAAACCCTGGCAGTGGCACTTCCTGGCTCTGTGACCTCAGCCAAGACACTTAACCATATCTGTCTCAGTTTCCGTATCTCTGAAATGGTGGCAATAATAGCAACTACCTCATAGGGTTAGAATACAGATTGTGTGATTAAGTTAATTGATACGTGTAAAGTGTTTAAAATAGTGCCTGAAGTATAGTAAGCAATTTATGATGATTATTATTAAATCGAGACCACTATAGCTTCAGCTTCCGTACACAATATAGAACCCTCCGTATACCCTGTACACCTTCCTGGGTAGAAAACAAAGAAATAAAACAACTTGAATCTACAGGAAGCAGTAGCAGAAAATAATGAGAACCTTCTTTCCGTGGTATCCAGAATGAACAGCAAAGACCTTAAAATGCCATGACTACAACACCCTCACCCTGTCCTAGTCCTGCCTAAGACTACAATCACTCTCAAACAAGGCCACACCCATCATCCAAGGCATGGAGCATCAGCAAGATGATCTCAGAGTGCTGCAGCCCCCAACATTATGTAAAGGGAAAGGAGTAAGCCTGGCTTTTTGGCTGGGTAGATAAGGATAAATCTTTAGACATTGATAGCAATGATTTTTGAATGTCAGAAATGAAAACAAATGTCTGCTTGGAGCACAATGTCATTTTCCAGGCCCACAGTCAGTGCAGTCACCATAGCATTCGTGCTAAGAAAGGATTTTCCTGTCTACAAAAAAGATTCTGAATAAAATCTCGCTGTTTTTCAGGAATCTAGTCCTTCCAAAATCTGTTACCTGGCTTCATCTGGGGCAGGTTTGCTATAGTAATGACTATTTCACTGCAGGTATTCAGCATTCTGCTTGTTTCACAAACTTTCTTCTCTGTGTTTTCCAGGCTACTGCCAAGGATAAGGCTTTTTCATGCCAGGTTTTCTGAAAAATTAATAAATCTATTGCCATAATCCTAACTGCCTCAACTGACAAATTTAATAAACGACAGGATGCAAAGTCCAAATTGCCTAATGGAATTGCTTTCTTTCCTTTTTCTTTTTTCCTCTTTGACAAGTTTTACAGAGTAGCACTTCTGAGACATGGTCAAGTGCTATAAACCTAATCCTCAGCAATTTCCTCCTTAGCTCAAATAACCTAAATATTTTATGAATGGTAAGGGGTTTCACATGTCAACCATCAACCAACCCTTGTCTATCCTTTCACTCTGCCTTACTTTTCTTCTGGTTTTTTGGGTAACTTTCTTTAGGAAAACATACTTTTGTCAATCTTTCACACAAAATGCACAGGATATTTTTTATATGCTTTCTTTAGACGCTTTCAAAAGGAGTATACTATCCCCAAGCAAAATATACTACATAAAAGTTATCAAAATTTTCCAATAAACTTGATGTTAGTTAAAAAAAGGTCTGGTTTGAGTGTTTGGATAAATAAGAGCACCAATTCTAGGGAACTGAAGAGCCTCCTGGTGCACAAAGAGGAGACATCAGCTCCTGGCACTCTTCATGGAAGAGGTAGCTCTGGTGGCCTTTCAGGGCATTTTTGATCTGATCAGAAATGTGTTTGGGCCTAGAGTCCATCCTATCTCATAAGAGTTCCTTTGCCCAAAGTGGCTGTGGGCTTCCATCCAGCAGAGCAAAGTGATTCACCCGTTAATTCAACAGCAATCTTCCTAAAGCAAAAATCTGCAGGGATTTGCGATGGCGCTGCAGTAGTTTAGCTTCTAATGAGAAATGATGAGTTATAATGCATTTTTGAACCTAACACTTTGGGGTACAGTCCATTTAACAAAAATTATTTTTAAAAATATAAAAGAGAAAGAAAAAAATTACTATTAAGTGCTAGGTCAGCTGCTATTTCAGTAACTTAGGTATTTTGCCTCCTTAAATCCTTATAATAGTTCTGAGAGGTAGATATTATTTTCTGCACTTACAGTAGGAATTATAATGCTCAGAGAGTTAAGTAGTATGCACAAAGCATATAGGAAACAGATAAAATAAGTGGTTGTATTTGAACCTTACAGCATTAAAGAAAAGATTTATTTAAACCCAAGACACCAATGTGCTTTGAAATATTACTCACTTGCACCAGGATGTATTATTGGCTAAAATGAGTTAAATTTCACTTATTTTGACTAAAGCTTCTAATCTTTTACTACTGTTAACAAAAACATTCTTATAAAAATTTCTCAATATATTGATGTTCTACCTCAGCAATTCAAAATACATATTTTCCCTTTTAAAAATTATTCATTTATACAGTTAAAGAATCTCACAAAAAGGAGCGTACCATAGAACCAACAGAATTTGTATCAAAGGAGCCAGAGTTATTCTTTTGTCATAATCAATCAAACTTAGTACAGAAAATTTATTGAACCAAGTTTTTACAAGGGGCTCAGGATAAAAGATAAATATGAGTCTACAGTCAAGAAGATCACTGGGGAGTGAAAAGACACAATATCAAATTATTGCTATAATACAATTTGATAAATGCTAGGAAATGCATGTATGCAGAAGAGTAAGGCAGGTTGGAAATCTATGTGTGGCTGAGGATTCTATCAGAATTGCTGAATCTTGAATTCTAAAGGAGGGATTGGAGATCTCCTGGTGGGCATTATAGGGATATACCTTTCAAGCACAGGAAATAACATAAGTCATGCAACTGCATAAAGCTGCCAAAATATCTGAGTGGCTAATCTATATAGCATGAGTTTGGCCGTGAGGCAAGACAGGCAGGGAAGATGAATGGGGTCTTGGTAAAGAAGTCCTTGTATTTCAGAATATAGAATATGAATTCTGACCTATAAGCAAAGGGCATATAGAGTATGTACCTAATACCATGAAGCCCTAAATCCTAAAAGTACCTACAACTTGCATCACCTCTTCTAAGCAAAGCAGCCCACCATTTCTTTGGGGATCCACACTTTTCATCATGTGACCTGTAAGTTTGATAACAATAAAGTGGACTGAGAATCAGTGACTGACCCAAAGGTTGGACATGAGAAAGCTATTGGCCTGTAAGGTACACAGAATGGGAAATGTAGGAATGGAGAAGAGATAAATCTAAGAGATATATACGACATGGAACTGAGAGTTCCGTTGACCAGATGGATATGGGGAGTAAGAGTAGAAGCAGCCTAGGATGACTGTTGTTTCCAGCCACCATGACTGATGCAACCAATAATCCAGAGTGAGTACAAGAGGAGGAAAGGACTTCAGAGAATAGAAAAACAGTGTAGTTTCAGAGATCTGGAGTTAAGACATTGAAATGACTTACAAAGAGAGCAATCATATTTTCCAAATTAAAAAAAAAAAAAAAAACTTTTATAAGGACATCCCAATATGCAGTTTAAAAAATAATAATAATAATGCACACATTTCAACTTGGATTTATTACTATAACTATGAAATGCTGTATACTTTAAGTATCAATACTGATACTGAAGGTCAGTTTAATATTCATGGAATTAAACTGTGCATCATCTCATCTTTTCTCTATCTCATTGAACAAATAAAAATGTAACCCAAGACTTAAATGAACCCCACAGTATGCAATGCATGCTGTAGACTGAGGAAACTAGGTCATGACCACCAGAAAATTCTTTGTCAGAATTACCCTGACCCACTTCATACTTTGTTCGTCTCCCAGTCGATCCTGGCCTTACCCTGCCTTGCTCTTTGGACATTCAGCTTTCAGGTTGCGCCTGGCTTCCCCTCAGGGATCTGCCTTGTCTCATCTCGGTCTGACCTTCACTCACTGTCATCCTCTCTTTTGGGCACTGCCTCAGGGCCAAACTTCTGGGTCTATCAGTTGGCTTCAAAGTTTCATTGGTCTAGATTCATAACATAAAGTCAAACCTTTTCTCCACAATATCTAAGACCTAAAAAAGATGCAACCTATAGCCACACCTGATATAGAAGGCAATATAGCTTAGTGATGAAGACTGGGGTGTGGTATCAGAAAAAAATGGGTTCAAATCTCTGGTCTGCTATGTATGATATAAAATCTCAAACAAGTGACTTTAGCTCTTTAAGCCTCACTTATAAAACAGGAACAATGATAGAAGCTGCCTTCTAGCTTTTGAGGTACTGATATAATAATACAATCATATATAGCCAGTGCTTAACCTGGTACCTAACAAAGCTCAATATTTCTCCTTCTTCTCTTCTTTCTTTTCCTCATCACCGTTAATTCTCTAATATGTTCTTTGTTAGTATGAAGTCTACCAAGTTGCCATCCTCCAAAGCACCTTCTCAGAAATGTCCAGGTGACTCTCTAGCTTTCAGCTGGAAGTTCTCTCCTTACCATTATCAGTGTTCTCAACCCTTTTGCATATAATTACTTGTTTTCGTGGATTGATGACTAAATGGGACACCAACACTCAGATCCCCAACCCAATACTCACCTCATTTCCTATCTCTAGATGCTATTAGACATCTTTTACTATTTAGTTGGCTCAATACACTGTGTTTTTTTTTTTCTTTTTGCCTGAGAGGTATTTGTTGTACACAGACAAACAGAGAAAAGGAAATTTTGAAAGGAAAGAACTTTGAGGTCTAGGATCCAAAGGGGTTATTATAAACAATGGAGAGTGTTTAAAAAGAAAGAAAGAAAAAGAAACATTTAAAAGAGGTCAAGAAAGTACCTCCACAGAACCCTTTTCATTTATATTGTTTCAAGTAAAAGATCACATATTCAAAATGTTCCTATTAATTTTCATATGCTGCATTCACTCAGCATGTTTGACCATTTCACTTCATAATGTTTTGGCACAAAAATGTAAATAACATTGCACTTCACCTTCCCGAGTTCCCATAGTCCATTTTCCGTAATAGGGGGAAGAATACACTAACAGTCAGAAACTATGCACATTCTGCTGGTTGAAATCCAAAAGTAGTCTTTTTTTTTAAGTTTTCTGTCACAACTTGTTCTTGGGAGTTTGCTCCTTGCCAACTAAAAACTATGATTTTGAAGAGAAGACAAACCCTTTTAACAATCAGACAGGATTACTGTATCTCTGTGTCAATTTGGGTTGAAGCCCCACAATAGCATCAATTTTTTACTTCAGTTCAAGATGTAGAACCCCTGCTTTTCTACTTAAGGTTTTATTTTTCTTGAAGAACTTCTGGAACATTCCTATTTAGCTGTTTTTAGGAGAGAAGCCAAGTTTCATTTAGTGAAAGAAGATGGGCTTTCAACACATTTCAATTTGAGGATGGGGTACTGCTGGAAATAGTTTCCCAAGTAGCTATTTACAAAATGTTTCACTGTGGTAATAAAGAGAAAGGGAGTGTGAGGAGAGCTGGGTTCTAGTCTTGGCTCTGCTGCTAACTACCTCTATGGTTTTGGGGAAGTCATTTTTATGTCTAAGCCAGCTTTCTTCCAGGGCACCTCTGGGAAGACAGGAGTATAAGATATCCTACTCTCCAAGATTCTTGAGCTCGCTGGTGTATTATACATCACGTAATTTCTTCGAGAATGAAATCTGTAAGTTTGCTTAACCCAGTGTTTCCCAAGCTTATTTTACCATGTAACTACAATTAGTACTCTATGGAATATTTACTTTGGGATATGCTATTCTAGGCCTACATTTACTCACCAGAAACATATTAGCACATTGGAAAAGTTGTTTACCGAAATTCTCACAAGTTCTTGTATTGTTTGATTGCTCAAAGTGTCTGTGGCATGAAATAAAAATTAAAGAATGAAGTTGTTTTTCTTTAGTTTGAAAAAGAACATGAAACTTCTGTTTATGAAAATGTGGTGGATTAACTATCCTGAAAAAATCTTCTTGATCCAGGACATTAACAAAATGTTAGAATACAGATTTAAAATATTTTAAATGTATGGCTGCATTGACAAAAAAATAAAGAAAAACATCTTTGTGGAGGGCAGGAGGAGGGTGGGGAGGATACAGTACACACAGCAAATGGTAAAATGTTAAGTAAGTTCTGAAGCTAGCAGCTTCTCCAGGAGCATCTGCCAATACTTGCTAACTTTTAGCTGTGGTATAAATGACCACAAGAAGAACATAAAACATAGCTTAAGGGTTATACATGATGAGGAGCCATATTTTTGATACCTCCATAAAGCTGGGCTTCCCAAAAGTTATAACTTCAGTGAAACAGTGAACTATAAATAAAAATACATCCCATGGAACAATGGCAAGAACCCCAATGCTGCATGGAGGGTGATAAAACAATTTCCTTGAGAATGTAACCATAAGTCATACCTCATATAGGGTTACTGACTGAATTCACACCACTTTAAGAGTAACAAACACTATAACATGAAATGAAGCTTAAAAAGTTGTTAGTTTGAAGTTTTGTAGGTATCTACCTGAAACAAACACAAAGGAATATGCTCTCCATCTGGGCCTCAAAGAATTCTGACAAGTAATGTTCCAAGGAACATAACATTTAAACACACCTAGAAATAAATTACCATGAACTAGAGAAAGCAAAACAAATAAATAAAAGAACCAGATTTTTATATAGTTCAGCTATTAGATTATCAGATCCAACATACAAATATGTTTTCAAGAGGAGGGATCAAAGTTATAAGAAAAAAAATCAGTCTATACGCATAATTATACATGAAAACATAACTTTTAGAAGTAAAAAGTAAATTATTAATTTAAAAACTCAATGCAAAGATTAAACATCAGTATAGATACAGATGAAGAGACAGTTAGCAAATTGCAAACAGCAGATTAGGTACAGCTGAAGAGACATTTAGTGAACTGTGAAACAGAACTGAAGATAATAATCAGACTTAAAAAATATGACAGTTAAAAGACATGAAAGGTAAAGTAATCAGGGTTAACACACATCTAATCAGAGTTCTAGAAGGAGAAAAGAGGCTATCAACATTTGAAGAATCTTCCAGAACTACTGACAAACATGACTTCGCAGATTCAAAAAGCCAACCAAATTATAAACAAGATAATAAGAATATAAATAAATCCACACCTAGATACATCTTACATTTAGTAAGACTGCAAAAACAAAACTAACAAGCAAACAATAACAACCAAAAATAAAGTCCAAGACAAAAATTTAAATTTAAAAGTCAAAGGAGAAAGAAAAAAGATTACCTATAAAGTAACAAGACTTAGATAGGACACTGACTTCTCAACAGCAAGAATGAAGGCAGAGGCATAGATGTTACTAGTCAATGCAAATTGTCTTGTATAATATCCTATAATTATGAAAACAAAGTAAAAACTATCAGGAGCTGACCAATGAAATAACTAACTAGAGAAAGAATGTCATTAAAATTAAGGGTAATCACCAATCATTTCTGAACTGCAGTCTCTAGGGACAGGAGTAGAGAGCTTGGCTGCCTACTTACCACATCAAAGATGCAAATTCGAATTTTTGTTGCCATCCCTGCATTCCACCTCTTCTGCAAACCCAGAGATGTGTACCTTAGATAATCAACCAGGAATTTCATCTAGAGTCAAAGTTATAAGTGTAATGCATGCAATGCCAGTAACTCATGAAATCAAATTATGGCATTAAAAATCAGCTAAAGGAAGGCACATATGAATGTGTTGTAGAGATAGTCTAAGACGGTGCTTCCTAAATGTGGATATGCATTAGAACTATCTAAGGAGCGTTCTTAAATAATACAAATAGCTGGACTGTGCCTTATCTACTGAATAGAATATCCATCATAGAAATCTGTACTTTGAAAAGCCTTCCTAAGCAATGTTGATATATGGAAAGGTTTGGGAACAAGTTGTTTGAGGGAATTCCAGCTAGATCTAGCCTTGTGCTCCAAAGGCCCAGTACCTGATTCTTAATAGTTCTCAGTCCCATGACAACTGACATACTCAAATCAAACTGTCTTTAAAACTAATATGGGTACCAAATTACCACTCCTTAATGTATACAGCTGTCACATGAAGCACTGACATTTATGTTCCCATGATTGGCTCATTCTCCACCTACAGTCAACTACATGGAAGCATAATTACAAGTAGAGACTTCATTTATATCAGAAACCATTGTCACATGGACCAGACAGCTATAAGTCCAGCATATTTCATCAGCATATTTTCTTCATGGCAATTAATAGGTTGCTGGCGAATATGGAATCAGAACAAGGGGGTAAGACAAATTGAAGAACCCTTGAAATACCCTTCTCATCAAAGGAATGATTTTTAATACAAGACCAGAATACGTAGGGCTTTTGACAATAACCCCGTGAACAATTGAATCTACCTTAGTATCCTCCTCATAATGGAACTCTGAGTATGTGAACAGATTGGGATGTGCACAGATGAAATTGCCCCCATAAAACTCCTTAACTGCTATACGCTGCTTTCAAGTAATAGTTTAAAAAATATACACTCTTCCTTCCTGTTCTACGACACAGACCCATGTTCATATTTCTAAAGTCCAGATATGTCTTAAGACAGATATATAAATTTAATGTGACTTTGTTTTTATGAAGTCAATGCAGCTTTGCCCACCACAGAATAAAAAAAATCGTTTCTTCTTGTATAATTGCAAATTTTCTGTGGTAATGCTTCATATTTACTCATCTTAGGCCAACCCTTGACAAATCATGTGCAGCCAGAGGATAGGATTAAAATCTTTGCTCATGATCTCCACGTGTGGGAGGAGTTACCCGAGAAGAAAGAGGGGCTAGACCAATAAAAGAGGGAAATAAGATGTGTAAGGCCAAATAGTTACTATATTTGTAGTATTCCTGATTAATTCCAAAGGGAGCGTCTGTCAGAAACAAATCAATTCATTCAAGTAACATGTTTATAAGAGCATGGTGGCAGCCCAGGTGAGAGCTTCAGTATATTTTTGGATTGTTTTAGCATTAGGAATTTGGACTGAAATAAGACAAAATGGAAATCCAGAAATAATATTTCCATTTTTTATTCCTTCCTGTCTTTATTAAACATTGGCCTTGATTGTAAAAACTTGCCAGCATTCTACTATTTGTTTACATGGGACCTATGGAAACAGCATTAAGCAATTTATTCCTCAAACTATCATCTTTCTCTTGTAATTCTAATGTGCAACGTTATGGTTATTCTTTCAAGCATATGAAGTTGACCTAGCTAGGCAGCCCTACAGACCTCTGATCACTAGAATACATACACAGCCTCTGAATTTGCTGAATAAAATCTCTAGTGTTAAATGGCAGTTCCTGGAAATGCAAATTGGTTAGAAAGCTATTTAAGCAAAACGGCAAGTAGAAACATTCTTTGATTTTAAATTATTTTGTTGCTATCTTTAAGCAAAATTATTTGTCTACATTGCATTGACAGTAAAGTGTTACAAAGATAGAGCTTACAGTAATGGTTCTTTTGATGAAGACAAACTTGTGTTGCACTAATTTTAATCCAGTGATTTTACCTTTATCATAACAACTTTAATTTTTTTTAATTTAAAAGGGAAAAGATACATTCTATATAAACAGTAAATGCATTTTCTGTCAAAGACAATTAATGTCTGATAGAGACAGTTTATGAATTTTGTAAAAGAAAGGATTTTTGTTTGCTTTTTGAACGATCTTTGCAAAATCGCTCTCTCTGCTCTTTTGACATCTGTTAGCTCCTCCATATCCTGGAAGCATTAAGTGTATTATGCTTTCAGCTGCAAGCAAATAAGAACAAATCTCAGCCACCTCATTTTATAAATCCTTTCAATCATTTGTAATATTATTTGACTAGCAAATAAAAGGACTGCATCAAAAAAGTAATTTAGTTCAGTGCTTACAGATGAAAAGAATGCACACCAGCCATTGTCTAAAGACAGTATAATTCTAAAACAGATAACACTCAAATATTTATTCATCACTTTGTAAGTTAAAGAGTTTTTAAAAAATCATTGGTAATCTCAAATGTTTATTTTCTCAAGATAAAGTGATCAGAATTTAAATTATCATGTGCATATAAGTAAACATGTGATGACAATATTTTTGAATTATTTCAACATTGCATTTAAATTAATTTTATTTGTCTGCAAATAATTTCTGTAGTCCATACTGTTGTTTATTCTATTAGCTGTTGGAATTATTTCTCAGATCTGAGTTAGGCTTTCAGAAAAAAGAAAACTCTCCCCTGTATCCTGGCTAAGTATTTAGAATACACTGAAAGCCATATTAGTCCATTCTCGTGCTGCTATGAAGAAATACCCAAGACTGGGTAATTTAATAAGGAAAAAGTTTAATTGACTCACAGTTCCACAGGGCTCAGGAGGCCTCGGGAAACTTATAATCACGGCAGAAGGAAAGGCAAACACGTCCTTCTTCAAATGGCAGCAGCAAGGAGAAGTGCCAAGTAAAAGGGGGTAAAGCCCCTTATAAAACCATCAGATCTCATGAGAACTCACTCACTAGCATGAGAACAGCTGCATGGGGGCAAGTGCCCACTGGGTCCCTCCCATGACACATGGCAATTATGGGAACTACAAATAATTCAAAATAAGATTTGGGTGGAGACACAGCCAAACCATATCGAAGTTTTACTACAGCAGTGAAAATTCATTGATTTAGAAGTTATTTGTAATACATTCTTATCTTCCTCAAATATTTACAGATAAATCTTATTTTGAAGTCAGCTTTTCAGAGCAACCACTTCTGGCCTTGAATTTTTCCTGGGGCATTACTAATCAAGGTTACTTGGACACATTTCCTAACCCTTCTAAGCCTCCTCCTTCACACATTTGTTAACTGTGGAAATCACACTCACCACATTGGGTTTTATGAGGATTAGATGAATTGATCAGTGCAAAACCTAATGAAGTGCTTTATAAACAAAAGATACATAATAATATTAAGTCAGTTCTTTTCTACATTTTAATGCAAAGAATGATAATATAAATTATGCTTTTTCTCTTTAGGACTCTATTTCTTGAGACTCTTTCATAAGACTTTTTCTCAAGAACTCAATTCAAAATCCAGCCATCCCACTTCTGGGTATTTATCCAAAAGAATTGAAATCAAGATCTCAAAAGACATTAGCACCCCAATGTTCACTGCAGCACTATTCATAGTAACTAAGAAACAAACTAAATGTCCATCAATGGATGAATGGATTAATAAAATGTATATACATACAATGGAATATTATTGACCTTAAAAAAGAAGATCATGCTACCTACCTGCTATTTGGAAGGATGTGAAAATTCATGCCATGTGGATGAACCTTAAAGACATTATGCTAAGTGAACTAAACCAGTCACAGGATAAAGACTGCCTGATTCCCCTTCCCTGAGATATCTAAAATAGTCAATTTCACAGAATCAGAAAGTAGAACGGTGATTACTGAGGCCTAAGAGGGAGGGGAATGGGAAACTGCCAATCAATGGGCATAACGTTTCAATTAAGCAAGATGAAAACTTTCTAGAGATGTGCTATACAATATTGTTCCTATAGTTAGCAACAATTATATTGCACACTTAAAAGTTTAAGATAGTAAATCTCACAGTAAGTTTTCTTACAATAAAATAAAATAATATTTTAAAAAGAAAAGCTTAACTCAAGAAAGTCTAGATGAATCCCGGTGATTAAGCCCTGTTACCAGGATCCTAATACTGATCATGTCTTAATTCCTGTCTCCTGGCTCACTTCAAACAGGCTCCAACTGAGTGGTGACAAATATGGCAGCAAGAAGCCTGTGCTGTAACAGCTCTAATAATTATTCTAATAATTAGGTGACAAACAGAAGAAGAGATAGTTTTCCCAATAATTACAGATAGCATTCAAGAATTTTCTCACGTTATCTGGACTTGCTTATGTGCCTAGCCCTGGGCTGAACTCTCTGGCCAGGAGGATGTAGTAGATTCATGTTCCCTCATTGCCCAGGGGGGGTTGTATCAGGCCTGCCTGAACTGCCATGAGTAGGAGCCATGAGAGGGTCATGTGGAAAACAAAGGCTGAGACAGACCTGAGAAATGTCTGGACTTTGAATGCAGACCCCAACCCACACAAAGATCCATCTGAAGAGAACAGAAACTGTATAGGCTCAACATATTCTATCATTTCCATTTGGTCCTTCTTTATATCTTCTGTTTCTTTGCAGAGATGTTCTATTTTCTTGTTAAAACTTCCTACTTTTGCCATTGTTTTATGTGTGCTTGTAACTTCTTGTTGAAGCTTTTATATCATAGCTGCCTCAAAACTTTTGCGAGATAATTCCAACATCTCTACAGTCTCATCACTGGCATCCTTGATTGTTTCCCCCCTCCCTTCAAGCTGATATTTTCTTGGTATGAGGACTGATTTTCAACTGTATGCCTGGACATTTTGGGTGTAAGGAGACTCTGGATCTCATTTCAATCTTCTGTCTTAGGAAGCCTCCTCTGATTCCATGCTGGTCAGGGAAGGGGTCCTGCCTCATTATGGCAGCTGGGGGTGGAAGCCCAGGCCCTTATTTGGTCTCCACTGACACCCTGCTGCAGTGGGAATGACTCCTCAATACTACTGGGCAGAGGTGGCGCTTCGGGTTCCCCCTGGCTCTCTGCTGATACCAGAGACCTTCTTGCTCCTACCCATGTGGCTTTCATGGATACAGCAGGTGATGGAGTGTGTGGCTTGTTACTGCTGGAAGATAACAGTCCAGGCTTTCCCCCTTGATCTCTAACACCTCACCAGCAGAGATGGGCAGGCATGCCTGTTACCACCAGGTGGGGGAGGAATTACCTTCTCCCCATGGGTCTCTACTTTTGACGTGGACGTGGGCATCATTAATGCCAGGTAGGAATGAAGGTCTATGCTTCTCACTCTGCCTTTGCTGAGAGTTGGAAGTTGGGCTGCCTTTTTTTCCTGTGGTGTTTGGCTGAAGTAGGGAGGTTACTGTCTAAACGTTTTCTGTCATGCTAGCCTGCCCCTTTTCTGGTTCTGTGGCTAGAGAGAGCATGTATTTCTTGAGGCTTTATTTTATTTTTATTTTTGGTCAAAATTTCTTGGTTACCAGTTTCTCCAACACCCAGCTTGAGATATGTGAAGCAAAAAGAAATCCCAGAATCTTATTGTCATGTTGATCCTTAGATCCCAAGATCACTAGCTGGTCTGCATTCTTCTCTCTGCCTTTCAGTCTTAAATTTATCTCCAACATATACTTTTCTCTGAAATCTTGGCCCCATAAGTGCTGACTGATTTAGTGTCCCTAAACCAGACCAGAAACATTGGCGCAAGCTTTAAGTCACCATTTCTGGTAGATCTTTATGCCATGCACCAAGAAATGGTAATGTCCTAGGCGGGGAAAGGGAAAGAGTATATAGGGCTTACTCCAATGTGTTTCCTTTCTCTTTGGGATGTTGGCCCTGCAGCCCTAACTCTCTTGGTATAATCTCCCCAGTGATTTTAAATAGATTTTTGAAAACTTATCCAGTTTTTCTGTCTGTTCTTACCGGAAGGGTTTGCGTGTTACAAACTGATCTTCCTTATCAGAAATGAAACTCTCAGATACCTCCTTAGGATTTGCATACAATATTGTAACTAGTATTCTCTTTTCTCATATCTACCCAGGACTTATAATTCAATTCTGACAGTGGAGGCCTAAGAGTCAAGACAGATTGCATTTGTAAAGTTTAATAAAAATGAATCAAACAGTTACTAATGAATTATTAGCTTTTCACCAGAGCTGACATTAAGCTTGTGTGTACTGGTACATTCATACTGGTTACTAGAATACTAATCTATTTCATATTAATTAGCAAGTAACTGCTGTCCTGCATCACCTATGCCCAACCTGGGATCCCACTGGAATTCTTAATGATCCAAACATTAAGACTAACATCCAGTTCAGGATGCAGCTTCAGTGACACCATTCCAATGCCCTGGCCAGCACTCTGCTATTTTTAGTGAGGGGTATGATTAACTGTTGTTAAGGTATTTTGAATACTACTCCTGTATACTTACCTCAGTTTGTTTATTTTTTATTTATTTTATAAATTAATTATTTTTTTATTTCCACAGATAATTGCTCAATATGGCTCTTTATTTGAATAATATGCAACAATATAATTAGCAAAAATATTTGGAATTGTTTCTGCTAGTATACTCTTAATTCCTAGTCTACGGATATCTTTACCTTTCATTAACGTAATTGAAATTAGACGTAATTGCCAGTTTAAGACAAATCGCTTATGGTAAGGCCAATCTTACAGCTGAGATATAAGTAATTCTTACTAATCAAAAGTGTTACATTGAATATATGAAACTAAGAACACCCTATAACATATATCTTATGGAAAATAATCATTAGCAAATTAGTTAATAGTGGCCATCTTTATTCTTCTATTACTTACTGAATCATTTTCTTCTTGAACTTTGGTATCAGTGTATTATTGTCAATACCCATGACTGAAGTCATATACTCAAATTTCATAAGCTTTGGTCAATATTTCATTTACCGAACTTCTATAGGAAAATTCAAGGCATTATGCAAGCTAAGATTTCTTTTTTTTTCTTTTTTCTTCTTATTTGGAGACAGGGTCTCTTTCGGTTGTCCAGGCTAAAGTACAGTAGGGCAATCATAGCTCACTGCAGCCTCAGACCCCTGGGTTCAAGCAATCCTCATCTCAGTTTCCTGAGTAGCTATGACTACAGACATGCTCCACCACCATGGGCTAATTAAAAATTTTTTTAAATTATTTTTGTGGTAACCGGGTCTCACTATGTTGCCCAGGCTGGTCTTGAGCTCCTTGACTCAAATGATCCTCCCACTTTGGCCTTCCAAAATGCTGGGATTACTGGCATGAGCCACCATGTCTGGCCCTAAAATTATTTTTCTTTAAACCAAATTACAAACAGAAGCCTAATTAATAATTTTGCCAAATTGTAATACAATTACAATTCTTCACTCTGAAATCCACCAATTTAGAAGACATTACAAGCATTTTTAATACCTTAACTTTTTTTCTTTATATGATACATTGAAAATGGAACCATGTGCTGCAAATAAAAGAAAAAGGGAGGGACAAGAATGCGCCAGCTGCAAGCCGGCGTTTCTTGCTGCCCGCAGAAAAAGAAAAACAAAAAGTGCTTATAGATGTATTAATATTTCCCAGTGATTAGGACCAAGCCTTGGAGGCTTTTCCTGGATCTACCTTAAGTTCCTGGTTACTAATTTGGTCCAAAGAAATCTCAATATCAAATGTAAGTTCTCTAACTGTGACTAAGCTTTCTTTAAGAGGATTTATAAGACATACTTATCTTTGAAGATACAGTAAGGATTCGGTTACTGGAAGATTGAAGACTGCCAAATTGTCAAAATTCATTTCACTGAGCTAATTTAGTCATGGTTCTCATCCCTAAAGAATTAGTGAGAAAACAGATGGGCAGACCACTTTAATCTGAGAACAGCCATCTTCTCCAGGAGTGGACAACCCAGCAGCTTATTATCCCTAATAGAAGAAATGGTTGATATCAGCTTTGTACATATTCTAGTTCACTATAAGAGGCTATTTTCCATGGATAAAATTTATGTAAAAACTGTGAAATGTATAAATGTTGGAGAAGTGTAGGGGGAAATTATGATGGCAGAGACTGTGACAGTTTTGACCAGCTAAAACTAATTATTGAGCCTGCATTGAAGGTAAATGTCCCCTGTTAAGCGGTTTCTTCAAAAATATTTTTGCTATTCATCTATTACATGCAATATTACCTTGCATTTATGGGCTCCTATAGATATATATATTAATATTATTAATTTCTGACAGTAGGTAAAGTTATTTATTTTACAGTGAAAGGGAGGATTAGCATGATTAAGTGACTTGCTACAGGTAACAAAACATATACGGACGAAAGCTGTATTCTAACTCTTTGTTCATTATTTATTCTTTCCAGTGCTCCACAGTCCAGGTAGTACCTGCGTCAACTATAATCACATCAAATAACAGTGTTAAACTATTCTCAAGGCATGTAAGAGTAATTTTAGCATTGTACTCATAATTGTTTTAAAGTTATTTCTTCCCCAGTCCCTGCTATAGAAAAGATGAACTGGAAAGAGATCAAAGAGGGTAATTTCTGGCCCAAGAGGTCAAGAATTCATGTGTATTAATAAGGGATTAGTCTACAAGAGTTCCTCCCAGAAGCAAGTGAATCTCGCCCTCTCAATGTAATCCTCAGTAATGTAGAATTTTAATGACATAAAAGTGTTAGAAATCGCTATGAGAAGAGGATGACCTAAGCAGTTCTGAGTGGCCCACTTGAAACACTGAAAATGAGAATGAAAAGAATGCTCTTAGGCCTGTCCGAGGGAGACACCATCACAGGAGCTTAAGTTTCAAAAGATGATAAAGGCATGCTGATGAGTGGAGCAGAACCAATTTTTGATAAAGCTGTGAAGCTCACCACCTCCTCACCCCTAACACACACAAAATGGCCCCAAACTACCTTCTTCTCTTTGCCGGGAAGCCATGCTCAAACCATCTTGTGAGTATAGATGTGCCATATTAGGTTTTTATTAGATTAAGAAAAAGATCTCATACTCAGGGTTAGAAAGATCCAGAAGCTGTGAAAGGCTTTTCCCACACAAAAGTTTAATACACACTCATTCAACAAGTCATTGATTGAGTCATACACTCATGCTTAGCACTGAAGAATCTAAAATGATAGAGACACCATTGCCCTTTAGGAGCTCAGAATTTAACAGGCTTTTTGGTGCAAATTAGTTTTATGAGTGAGTTTAAAGGGTATAAACCAATTTTATCAGGGCGTGTAACCTACTGGGAGAGTAAACCATAGCAATTCAGGTCAAATAACTGAGAAATGTCTTAAGTTCACAGCTGAGAGCAAACCGAGGATCCCAGCCTAAATAAACCTGCATGAAGTTGTAAGCACATCAACATTGGTACATTTTCTCAGTAATTCAGCAATGGGACTATTTCCTTTAATAAGACATAGGGATCTTCAGAGTTTCACATTGGACAGCAAATCAATGGCTGAAAAGGAGTGTATGAACCAACACCCAGGCTATCCCCCTGGGCTTCACCTACCTTTTCTCCTTCTCCGCTCTGATTTTTATGCCCTCTCCTGTGGATCTCTTAACATCCCTCCTGTTAGTGCCCAAAAATAAACAGGAACAAAATTAGTTTTACGTATTAGTTTTCATTGAAGTTGGTTGAAATGCTCAGCATAGTTTCCTTTACTGAATATTAAAGGAGAACAAAAGGGAAGTAAGAATGTTATACATACAGGCAAACTAATTAAGAAAAGCTTTCTGAGCCTGTCAAAGCTAATTTGCCTGTGGGGCCAGAAAGTTCTATCTCATTCTATATGGGATTCCCTGAAAAAGAGGTGGTCACCTTCTCAGCTCCAGGACTAAAATAATTTTTAGCAAGAGGACAAGGTAGCTTTATGTCCTCTGGCTGGCATTAGTTGGTCTCCACAGGGTAAGCTTTTGGATGTTGTGACCACCCAGAGTTTGTCACAAAAGACAGATTTCATTTTCATTTCTGGCTGGGTGTCTCACTTGTCACTGATGCCAGGAAGAAGCTTTATGCTCAAAGTCAGCCTTCCTCAGCACAGAATCAAGTGGACTCCAATATTGTCCCACTGTATCATAACCACAGCACTAACAAAGGCAGAGTCACATGGAAGTTTTTTTCTCACTCATTCCTGTTAACTGAGTTCCCTTTCCAGAAAAACACATTAACTCAGGAAAGGCAACTTGTGGTTAGAAGGGTTAAAGGACTACAGTGAAAAGACCAGAATTGGTTGGACATCTAAAGATACTGTGATAAAAAAGCATCTTTATCATAAAATAACTGTGTTCCTCTATGCTCCTGTTGTTTTGCTAAATAAGAACATGGCAATTTCATGAGATGAATTTAAACTGAAAAGGCGTAAGGAACAAGGCCCCCCATACCACTTTTTTCCTTGACAGGAATGATATATTTCTCTGGATTCTCTTATTATATTTAGGCTCAAAGTATGCATGTGCTAATCCAAATATACACTGCTCTCAAACTTTTCTAGACTATATTTTGGTTTGAAATTAAAGACAATGACCGAAATGTCATGGCTGCAAGAACACCTCTGCTAATTATTTTGCTAGAAATCTTTGGTTAGGAGCAAAAGAAACTTACAAAGCCCAAGTGTTTACTACCTAATTTCCTTACATCATAGGCCACAGATCATAATCAAAATAAACTAGAATATGCTTGTATTAATAGCCTGAAAAATGAAAAGAAAGGAAACAAAGCAGAACTAATTACATTGGCAATAAAACAAAAAAACTAGAGAATTAAAAGTTACTGATGAATTGGTCAGGCATACTTAAAAATTATAGATATGTAATAAAAATAAGGCTAAACAGAATATAATATGATTGTGTAGAACCTTGATTCTCAATGCACATGTAGAAATAATGAACACAATTTTAACTTTCTAGTAAAAAACAGTATTTTATTAATTAACACTGTACTTCTAAAAAATAAGGTATATGACCTTTTCCCATTTTTCTGAAAACATTTTCCTAAATACTATAGTAAATTATTTTAAAATACTGAAGAAAAATAAACATAAAAATTACCAAAAATCTTATCACCCAGGAAGAATTATTAATATCATAACGTTGTCTTTAACATTTGGATATATTTCCTTCTAGACTTTTTGTGGGAGGGAGGCATACACCTCATATTATCAATTATGCAAAAGCTTGAATATTACAAAACAATCTAAAAGTTGAGTTTTAGACAAATAACAAGCTCTAAGGTCCCGATAGGAAAGAAGATGAAAACAGGGACAACCATTTGATGTTAAAAAGTCAGTTAAAGAAATTGCCTGAGAAGCTGATAGCGTCTGCTAATTCAGTGGTAGGAAAACACTTGCTTTCGTTCCTGTAAGTTTAACTTAGCCTATGTTACCCCTTTTTAGTGGACTCAACCATCAGTAGACCCCTGAACTTTTTAAAAACTCTATTCCATTCTCAGAAAACATTTATTCTTTCTGTTTTGGTCTGAACTCACACAACCTCCTGGCAAGTCTGAATCGCAATACATGCTGTAACTTATATAGGTCCATTATTTTAAAAATATGTCTATATAAAGGGGTGTGTGGTTACAAATGTTTGCGTGTGTGTGTGTGTGTGTGTGTGTGTGTGTGTGTGTGTGTATCTTCCTTGCACTAGAGCATTTTGTCTGAGTTTGGTTCTCAGACCAGCCTCATTCCCAGTGCTGGCAGAGGGCTAATGCAGTTTTCTTGAGCCTGCAGATTCAACTGTTACTTATCTTTTATTATGATTTTCATCACTATCATTTTATTCAGGAAAAAAAGGTTATCAATTCTGGTGATATCCTTTTAATTCCAATGGAATGTAAGATGGAAATTTATTGTCAGAGGCCCAAGGCTAAGAATACAGAGATAATAAGAAAGCCTTGAGAATACTATCTTGGGTATATATAAACAACACTGATACATTACGTGCATAACTAAGGAGAAGCAGCTAGCTGACACAGACTCCAAGGATCAGGAGATTGTAACTGTACATGGAGAAGAAAAAGGGAAATGAGCATTCTTCAAAAGCCCATGTGACACCAAAAATAGGTAACAAAGTTATCAACATGAGGAACCCAATTTTTGAAGCGTACAGAAAGATAAAATCAGATACATTGTACTTAATTTTTCTTTTGATAAACTTTGTCATTGGAAATATTTCCTTTCTTCCATTTTGCAGATTTATAATGCCATTCTTTATGCTTTAATGAATTTCAAGCTGGCCCCTGAAAACTGTTTCCTCAAAATATTTAAAACTTTTCAGTGCTGGTGTTTTTAAATTTTTTAAAGGCAACAAAATAAAGAAGAAGAAGAAGAAGAAGAAGAAGAAAGAAGAAGAAGAAAAAAAAAACCCACACTAGGAACTTCAAGTCCTGCCAATTTTTTCTTCCTGCCAAGTCCTATTAGTATAAATGAACGGTTTATTTTAAGAAATGCCTGATAAATTACTTTACACAATCAGTAATGAGGGTACTGTCAGCAAAGGAGAATCATTTCCAAAATTTACTTGGCATTAAGGAGCTAGTGCCTTCTAAGCTCAAACTGGGTTATGTGGCCCTAGCCCCTGTGGATTCCATAAATCTCTTCCCTCTTCTCAGAGGACAGAAGGATCAGCAGATATGGGTAACTGCTGGGATTTTTGTATGTCTGCTTATAGTTTTTGAAAACTAAAATAAAACATGGTGATTTGCAAACTTCCTTGTCAACAATTTCCATCAGTCTTTAGAGGATTTCTTTTCTTCTTGGACTTTGCCCCACAGGAAAATATTAAAGACTTCAAAATTTAAAAACACAAGTCAGGGCAAAAACAGAAAACAGCAGGATTATAAAAAGGAAATAGTTAAAGAGCTCCACATTTCTTTTAGAACATAAACCTTCACTCAGTGCCTGATTCCCAACCAGGGTGGCTTCAGAGAACCGCAACTGTAGGGATGCAGAGGCTACAAATCAGCCAAAGACAAAAGCAAAGGAGGGCAACAGATTACCACTTCCAGAAGAGGATGAAAGAAAACTCCATAATTTAAAGAATCCTTAGATAAATAAAACCATTAGAGTTTCAGTTAAATAATAGGAGATGCTGATGATCATCAATAGCTTCCATGCAGTTTGCCGACAGTACTGCACCTTACAGAGCCATCAGGTAAGTCCCCTTGTATGTTTATTAATGAACACCCAGAAGCCAGATCTCAGAAATAAAAGACATGTGGTGGTGTCCTCTATCCCCAAGCCACTAAGAGAAAACTGCCTTGTCCTGAAGCTTTATTTTTCTAAAGGGAGAGATAGGTGACGTTCCTTTTGATTAATTTATGGCAGCAAACCCCAGCAAAGTTGTGAGAAGGAAGAGTTTAAAACTTGAAGTCTGTTATCTGTGAAGCTTTCTTGTGCTCTTTAGAGAAATAGTATTACAAAAGTTAATGGGCAAATAAAATAAACAAATACCTCAGATCCTCGCCCACCCTCAATTTCCCTTGACCTACTTATAAACCCCCCAGTGATGGGCTTCTACTACTTTTTCTGTAAGGCTATTTTCCAACCACTGTCTACAAACTTCCACTTACTCTTAGCAGTGTCTGTATAATGTTTGTGCTGACCCTGCATCAAAATCTTGTTATGCCTCCAAGTAGGAGACAAAAGTGTTTCATACAATTTATACTACTCATATTTTGTATTTAATATGTTTAAACACTAGGATCAGAGTTCAGCGTTTAATGCAATGCAGTATGTACACAAGCTGACTAAATTACAGATGAACAGAAGAGATGCTGCATACCTCCTCCAATCTTATAGCAAGAGGAAAGATATCAGCTCTGCTTAGGAAATATTTATAAGTCCCAAGCATTCTTAGCATCATTAATAAGCAAACTTCTTAATGGTCCTTAGAGGTCATTGAGGGGAATTGATGCCCATTTTGCAGATGAGGAAACTGAGACCTGAAAATAAGTTGGGTGAATTTTTCTAGGGCAAAGACATCAACAGAGACAGAACTAGCACCACCCAGTGCAGAATCTCAGACCCCAGACCCCTGAGCCATTCTGCCTGATCTGTTTCCCTAGGGTCACTGTTCAGAACACTACCTGCATTCTCTACAAAAGGCTGAGGTGTTTTGGTCAATGTCCATTCTAACATTCCTGAGGTGGCTGAAAGGGAGCCAAAAGGGTTGCAGAAATGGACTCTAATATTGGCTTGATTTGTACTTGGTAAAAGCCATACAGAAAATAATGGAGTGGAAAATCTCCTTATCTAAAAGACTTCATCTCACCTGCCACAGAAATATGTTCCTACAAAAAATTTATACTCCTAGGTTCTCAGGTCTAATCCCAAGTTACCAGTAAGATCACATTCCACTAAGTGGGAAGTGGGTAAGAAAGGAATAAGTTTTATGCCAAGCAGTTCACTCATATCAAACCAGCTTCCTTGGCCTCCAGGCCTGTGATCCACATTGATTATTTACTGATCACTTATGGGTGCAGGGCAGGATGCCAAGGGTCCTTTCTTTGTAGCCTCACCTCACCACTGGCTGACGTGGAGCATTCTTACATCATTAAATCATGAAATAAGCCAATGGCAATAATTTCAGGAAAAATGAGTGCTTCTGAAATAATTTTACTTCTGCCAGGAAAAAATAAATGAGTAGATGAATATAAATTTTAAATGAGCTAAATATCATATTTAATTTTAAACATAACTTTAATCCTATTGTGAGCTCTTTGGAGCTAGCTTTGGAAACGGCTACTGCACTGTTACAATATTCCCCAGGTAAATCAAGTACATTGTAATGATTCTAATCTAGGCATCATTGTTATATTCTCACACCCCAAGGGTGCTAAAAGCACAGGTATACTAAAGATTCCTTAGAAGGTAGCTGTGACTTGTAAAGTCTGATTCTACAACCTCTGGCCACAGCTGAATAAAGTAATAAGGTCTTGACTCAAAGTGGTTAACCACTGGATTTCAGTCTATGTGACATTAAGATCAGAGACACTGTGTCCCAGTCCTCTCTGAAATTAAGAACTGGCAAGCTAAGTCACCGAGCTAGACAGCAGGGGCCACTAGAGTGGAAAGGTGGTGGGAGGCGTTGCTGGGGTGGCCACTGTGGGCTAGGCTAAGCATATGCTGAGGAGGGGAGTGACTATGAATACACAAAGGAAGCCAGCTGGGAAAGAAAGGGAAGAGTCAGGCAGAGGAACTGTGATTCAAACAAGGATGTGAGGGTGGCACAGTGCAGCCCCTGCCCTTGCTGCAGCTGGTCTCTTGGCTTCTTCCAGGCACAAACTTTCAATCAATCCTCCTTCACAGGAGGCAACTTAAGTACATGTCTGTTTCTTGTAACCAAGAATGCCTTGAGAAGAAAAAAGGCCCCCAAAGGAAATGATTAAAGATCTTCTGGGGTGGTCCAACCATAGCACTGCCCAGTCCCAAGCATACCCAGCTTTTCCCAGACCCACAGCAATGCCAGGACTCCCAGAAAAGGGTGCCTCCTAGTGTGGCTCCTGGTTCACGTGAGTACTTCAAGCAATTTGGTCATTCTTCCTCTAAAATCAATATGAAGTATCACTGAAATTTAATACTAATAACATTTAGATTAAAAGATTACCCAAAACAGTGAACTGATTTAAAAAAAAAAATCCATGGAAACATAAATGGGAATGTGGCCATTCACATCAGAATGTGGCTCTGGTGTCTTTTTATCCTACTGCAATAGAAACCTGTGGCCTCTCCACTAGTTGTACCTGACGCCCTTGGAAAAGACAAGAGTGCCCAACCTGAGGCATACCTCCATTGTGTGGCTTTCCATTCAGGCTAAGCAGAAAAAAAGCCAATAGGATTGTAACCAGGTTTGGGGGTTCAGGGAAGGCACAGCTCCACTGAGAGAATGTTTTTTCGGGTTCTTGGTCTCTTGCTCACCCAAGAATGGGAGAGGGGACCATGCCAGACGTGGAGCATTCATAAATACCAGGCCCAAAAGTTTTGCAGAAAGTGATTTATTTATGCAGAGAGAAAGAGAGAAAGAAACAGCTAGCTCTCACACTGAATGAGAAGAAGGAAAAGCTGCTCTCACACTGAGTGAGAAGGTTCTCAGAGAGGAAAACCAAGAACGAAAGCTCCTCTCACACTGAGTGAGAGAATCCAGAAAGATGGAATCCAGGAGAGGAAAGACAGCTTCCACAAAGAGTTTGTGGAAGGGGATCCAAACATGGAGTCTGACGGGGTATGGAAGAAGGGAACTTTTAACCTGGGAGGAATTCCCACCTTCTCAAAGACCCCTGGACAATGAAAAGTTCCTTTAAACTTCCGCTGGAGTGACTGACCTTTTAGTCCTTTCCCATGCTCACGAAAATTAAACAGGAACCATTAAATCTCCCAGATGGAGAGAGATGGGGGTGGAGGACATGGCACTGACAAGTTCTTGCCCTTGAAACTACAACCCCCTTGTGGACCCAGAAAGAGAACACATTCCCTCAGGATCAACACCTAGAGACTAATATCTGGGTCTAGGAAGAAGAACATGCATTCCATT
Organism: Sapajus apella; assembly: GCF_009761245.1. NCBI lineage: Eukaryota > Metazoa > Chordata > Mammalia > Primates > Cebidae > Sapajus > Sapajus apella. The sequence goes on from NW_022436994.1 coordinate 13,425,587, forward strand.
AGTGTTTGGTGAGCATGAATCCAAACAACTATTATCTATGAAGACAGATAAGAGGTTATCTAGAAAAGAGAAGAAAATTCTCTCTCATCTCTATCTCTGGTAGTAGGATTTTGAGTTCAAAACTTCATAGATGAGATCCCCACTACACTGTAACAGAGCTTCTAAGATTGTCAGCACCTTCTCATGCTTCACCACTCTACTGCATTAAGGTTTCAAAGAGCTCCCTGAGGAGAAAAATCAACCTTTGGCTTGGTACTTACTACATGGGGCATTGTTCTAGATGGTAAATGGATTTCATCCTACTTGCTAACTCCAAATGACTGTTAGAGCCCTGTCCCAGGAAGGGTTCTCTAAAGCCAAGTGGACTCTAAGCTTGATAGAAAAGAGCCTGGGATTGATGAGCAATGTCTGGTGCAGGCATGGCAGGGAAAAGAGCCAGAATGCTAGGTACCAGCCAACTTCAGCTTATACAATTTAATGTATAAGTGAGTGTTTAATTTAGAGGACTGCATTTGTGAGCCTAGCACAAAGAATTCAGCTTCAAATATCTCTTTGAGACAGAGGTGTTGAAATTTAAAACTGAAATAATATATAGAAAGTAACATTGATGAAACTTAAAACTTCTAGGTTCAGAAAAAGTAAGAGCAACAAATTATTAACTATGGAAATTCCAGAAGAATATGAAAACTCAAATCCAAGAAGTAGGGTTTTTCTCATGATGTAAAAGGACCATATGATGTCAATCAAAGAGAAACAGCTGGAGGAAGATCCAAGATGGCCAATTAGGAGCAGCTCAGGATTGCAGCTCCCAGTGAAAGTGCAGAGGGTGAGTAGATGCTGCATTTCCAGATGGATTTTTATTGCCCACAGACCAGGAGATTCCCAGGCGGAGAAGCCACACGGGTTGCCGGCATAGCTGTTTTGGCCGGCGTGACTGCTTTGCCAGTGCCTCAGTGTGGCGATTCTTCATACAAAATACATGGGGCCAGGCACCATTTTAGCTGGCGATTGGAGCTCCAGGAAGGCAGAGTCACCCATTCATCTGATTTAAAAGGGTACTGAAACAGGGGGCCAGGCCAGGAGATTCCCAGGCAAAAAAGCGCCACGAATCTCAGCACCACTATTTCAGCCAGCACAGTGGGTCACTGCACGGGAAATCATACAGATCCTGGTGCCTTTTCAACAGGCAACTGGAACACCTGGGAGAGTCCACAGTTCATCTAAAAAAAAAAAAAGGCTCTGAGGCAGGGAGCCAGGTGATCAGGCTCAGCTGGTCCCACCCCCACAAAAAAAAGCAATTGGAAATGCTCTGGGTTGAGAGTTTCACAGCAAGCACAGCTGAACAAGGGAAGGTACAGCTCCGTGGGGGAGGGGCTTCCGCCATTACCGAGGCACTCCACCACTACAGAGGTAGTCCGCCATTGCTGAGGCAGCCCGCCGTTGCCAAGGCAACCCGCCACTACAGAGAGAGTCCGCCATTACAGAGGTGGACCACCACTGCCGAGGCAGTTCTAATTACACCCATGTAAACAGGACTGCAGGGAAGTTCACATGGCAGCTGGGTGGAGCCCACAGCAGCTCAGCAAAGCCTCTGCAGGCAGACAGTGACTAAACTGCCTCCTTGCTGGACAGGGCAGCCCTGAAAAAAAGGCAGCAGCACAATGGAAATTCATAAATAAAACCCTAACTCCATTGGACAGAGCACCTGGGAAAAAAAAGAGGTTTATGAGTTCTACTGCAGCAGACTTAAACGTACCTGCCCAGCAGCTCTGAATGAACAACAGAGCTCACAGCTCACACTTGAGCTCCTATAAAGTATAGACTGTCTCCTCAAACAGCTCCCTGACCCCCGTATATCCAAAGAGTCACCTCAAAAAGGAGAGCTCAGACTGACATTTGGCGGGTATCCTTCTGGGACAAAGACAGCAGAAGAAGAAACCGGCAGCAATGCTTACTGTTCTGCAGCTGCTGCAGGTGATCCCCAGGCAAGCAGAGCCTGGAGTGGACCTCAGCAGTCCTACAGCAGAGGGGCCAGACTGTTAGAAGGAAAACTAAGAAACAGAAAGAAATAACTATATCATCAACAAACTGGACATCCACTCAGAGACCCAATCTGAAAGTCAACAACCGCAAAGACGATAGGTGGACAAATCCACAAAGATGGGAAGAAACCAGCGAAAAAAGGATGAAAACACCCGAAATCAGAACGCCTCTCCTCCTACAAGGGATCACAACTCCTCGCCAGCAAGGGAACAAGGCTGGCTGGAGAATGAGTGTGATGAATTCACAGAATCAGGCTTCAGAAGGTGGGTAATAAGAAACTTCTGTGAGCTAAAAGAACATGTTCTAACCCAGTGCAAAGAAACTAAGAACATTGAAAAAAGATTTGATGAAATGCTAATAAGAATAAACAACTTAGAGAGGAATATAAGTGAATTGATGGAACTGAAAAACACAACACGAGAACTTTGTGAAGCATACACAAGTTTCAACAGCCAAATTGACCAAGCAGAAGAAAGGATATCAGAGGTCGAAGATCAACTCAATGAAATAAAACAGGAAGGCAAGAATAGAGAATAAAGGGTAAAAAGGAATGAACAAAGTCTCCAAGAAATGTGGGACTATGTGAAAAGACCTAATCTACGTTTGATAGGTGTACCTGAATGCGACGAAGAGAATGAATCCAAGCTGGAAAATACTCTTCAGGATATTATCCAGGAAAACTTCCCCAATCTAGCAAGGCAGGCAAATATTCAAGTCCAGGAAATAGAGAGAACACCACAAAGATATTCCTCAAGAAGAGCAACCCCAAGGCACATAATCGTCAGATTCGCCAGGGTTGAAATGAAGGAGAAAATATTAAGGGCAGCCAGAGAGAAAGGTCAGGTTACCCACATAGGGAAGCCCATCAGACTCACAGCAGATCTCTTGGCAGAAACCCTACAAGCCAGAAGAGAGTGGGGGCCAATATTCAACATCCTTAAAGAAAAGAACTTCCAACCCAGAATCTCCTATCCAGCCAAACTAAGCTTCATAAGTGAAGGAAAAATAAAATCCTTTGTGAACATGCAAATACTCAGAGATTTCGTCGCCACCAGGCCTGCTTTACAAGGGCTCCTGAAAGAGGCTCTACACATATAAAGGAACAACCAGTACCAGCCACTCCAAAAACATACCAAATGGTAAAGAGAATCAACACAATGAGGAATCTGCATCAACTAATGGGCAAAACAGCCAGCTAGCACCAAAGTGGCAGTATCAAATTCACACATAACAATATTATCACTAAATGTAAATGGACTAAATGCCCCAATCAAAAGACACAGACTGGCAAATTGGATAAAAAGCCAAAACCCATCAGTGTGCTGTATCCAGGAAACCCATCTCACATGCAAGGATACACAAAGGCTCAAAATAAAGGGATGGAGGAAGATTTACCAAGCAAAGGGAGAGCAAAAAAAAAAAAAGCAGGAGTTGCAATTCTCATCTCTGATAAATTAGACTTTAAAGCAACAAAGATCAAAAGAGACAAAGAAGGACATTACATAATGGTAAAAGGATCAATGCAACAAGAAGAGCTAACGATCCTAAATATATACGCACCCAATACAGGAGTACCCAGATACATAAGGCAAGTTCTTAATGACTTACAAAGAGACTTAAACTCCCACACAATAATAGTGGGAGACGTTAACACCCCATTGTCAATATTAGACACAACAACGAGACAGAAAATTAACAATGATATCCAGGACTTGAACTAAGACCTGGACCAAGGAAACCTAATAGACATTTACAGAACTTTCCACCCCAAATCCACAGAATACACATTCTTCTCAGCACCACATCGCACCTACTCTAAAATTGACCACATAATTGTAAGTAAATCACTACTCAGCAAATGCAAAAGAAGGGAAATCATAACAAACAGTCTCTCAGACCACAGTGCAATCAAGTTAGAACTCAGAATTCAGAAATTAACTCAGAACTGCACAGCTTCATGGAAACTGAACAACTGGATCTTGAACGTTGACTGGATAAACAATGAAATGAAGGCAGAAATAAAGATGTTCTTCAAAACCAACGAGAACGAAGACACAACATACCAAAATCTCTGGGACACATTTAAAACAGTCTCTAGAGGAAAATATATTGCAATAAATGCCCACATGAGAAGCAAGGAGAGATCTAAAATTGACACCCTATCGTCAAAATTGAAAGAGCTAGAGGGGCAAAATAAAAAAAAAAAAAACCTCAAAACCTAGCAGAAGACAAGAAATAACTAAGATCAGAGCAGAACTGAAGGAGATAGAGACAGAAAAAAACCCTTCAAAAAATCAATAAATCCAGGAGCTGGTTTTTTTCAAAAAGATCAACAAAATACAGACCACCAGCAAGATTAATAAAAAAGAAAAGAGAGAATATTCAAACAGATGCAATAAAAAATGACAAAGGGGCTATCACCACAGATTCCACAGAAATTCAAACCATCATCAGAGATTATTACAAACAACTCTATGCACATAAGCTAGTAAACCTGGAAGAAACGGATGAATTCCTAGACACTTGCATCCTCCCAAGCCTAAACCAGAAAGAAGTCGAAACCCTGAATAGACCAATAAGAGAGTTTGAAGTTGAGGCAGCAATAAAGAGCTTAACAACCAAAAAAAGCCCAGGTCCAGATGGGTTCATAGCTGAATTCTACCAGACATACAAAGAGGAGCTGGTACCATTCCTTCTGAAACTATTCCAAACAATACAAAAAGAGGGAATCCTTCCCAAATCATTTTATGAGGCCAACATCATCCTGATACCAAAACCTGGCAGAGACTCAGCAAGAAAAGAAAACTTCAGGCCAATATCCATGATGAACATAGATGCAAAAATCTTCAAAAAATACTGGCAAGCCGATTGCAACAGCACATCAAAAAGCTTATCCACCATGATCAAGTAGGATTCATCCTGGGGACGCAAGGTTGGTTCAACATATGCAAGTCTGTAAACATAACTCACCACATAAACAGAGCCAAAGACAAAAACCACATGATTACGTGAACTGATGCAGAGAAGGCTTTTGACAAAATTCAACAGCCCTTTATGCTAAAAATGCTCAATAAACTAGGTATTGACGGAACGTATCTCAAAATAATAAAAGCTATTTACAACAAACCAACAGCCAATATCATACTGAATGGGCAAAAACTGGAAACATTCCGTCTGAAATCTGGCACTAGACAAGGATGCCCTCTTTCACCACTCCTATTCAATATAGTACTGGAAGTTCTAGCCAGAGCAATCGGGCAAGAAAAAGAAATAAAGTGTATTCAAATAGGAAAGGAGGAAGTCAAATTGTCTCTATTTACAGACGACATGGTTGTATATATAGAAGACCCCATCGTCTCAGCCCCAAACCTCCTGAAACTGATAAGCAACTTCAGCAAAGTCTCAGGATACAAAATCAATGTGCAAAAATCATACGCATTCCTATACACCAACAACAGACTTAAAGAGAGCCAAATCAAGAACGAACTGCCATTCACAATTGTTACAAAGATAATAAAATACCTAGGAATACAACTAACAAGGAAAGTAAAGGACATCTTCAAGGAGAACTACAAACCACTGCTCAATGAAATAAGAGAGGACACAAACAGGTGGAGAAACATTCCATGTTCATGGTTAGGAAGAATCAATATCATGAAAATGGCCATACTGCCCCAAGTAATTTACAGATTCAACGCTATCCCCATCAAGCTACCAATGACCTTCTTCACAGAACTGGAAAAAACCACCTTAAACTTCCTATGGAACCAAAAGAGAGCCCGCATAGCCAAGTCAATTCTAAGCAAAAAGAACAAAGCGGGAGGCATCACACTACCGGACTTCAAACTATACTACAAGGCTACAGTAATCAAAACAGAATGATACTGGTACCAAAACAGAGATCAGACGAATGGAACAGAACAGAGGCCTCGGAGGTGACACAATATATCTACAACCATCTGATCTTTGACAAATCTGACAAAAACAAGCAATGGGGAAAGGATTCCCTGTTTAATAAATGGTGTTGAGAAAACTGGCTAGCCATGTACAGAAAGCACAAACTGGACCCCTTCCTGACACCTTACACTAAAATTAACTCCAGATGGATTAAAGACTTAAACATAAGACCTAACACCATAAAAACCCTAGAAGAAACTCTAGGCAAAACCATTCAGGACATAGGCGTAGGCAAGGACTTCATGACCAAAACACCAAAAGCATTGGCAACAAAACCAAAATAGACAAATGGGACCTAATCAAACTCCACAGCTTCTGCACAGAAAAAGAAACAATCATTAGGGTGAATCGGCAACCAGCAGAATGGGAAAAAATGTTGCAGTTTACCCATCTGACAAAGGGCTGATATCTAGAATTTACGAAGAACTAAAACAGATTTATAAGCAAAAAACAAACAAACCCATTCAAAAGTGGGCAAAGGATATGAACAGACACTTTACAAAAGAAGACATACATGAGGCCAACAAACATATGAAAAAATGCTCATCATCACTGGTCATTAGAGAAATGCAAATCAAAACAACATTGAGATACCATCTCACGCCAGTTAGAATGGTGATCATTAAAAAATCCAGAGACAACAGATGCTGGAGAGGATGTGGAGAAATAGGAATGCTTTTACACTGTCAGTGGGAGTGTAAATTAGTTCAACCATTGTAGAAGACAGTGTGGCAATTCCTCAAGGACCTAGAAATAGAAATTCCATTTGATCCAGCAATCCCATTACTGGATATATATCCAAAGGATTATAAATCATTCTACTATAAGGACACGTGCACACAAATGTTCATTGCAGCACAGTTTACAATAGCAAAGACCTGGAACCAACCCAAATGCCCATTGATGATAGACTGGACAGGGAAAATGTGGCACACATACACCATGGAATATTATGCAGCCATCAAAAGAGATGAATTCGTGTCCTTTGTAGGGACATGGATGAACCTGGAAACCATCATTCTCAGCAAACTGACACAAGAACAGAAAATCAAACACTGCATGTTCTCACTCATAGGTGGGTGTTGAACAATGAGAACACATGGACACAGGGAGGGGAGCACCACACAGTGGGGTCTGTTGAGGGGAAATAGGGGAGGGACAGTGGGGGGTGGGGAGTTTGGGAGAGATAGCATGGGGAGAAATGCCAGGTATAGGTGAAGGGAAGGAAGGCAGCAAATCACACTGCCATGTGTGTACCTATGCAACAATCTTGCATGTTCATCACATGTACCCCAAAACCTAAAATGCAATTTAAAAAAAAGAGAAACAACCATTAAAATGAGTACAAATAGTGATGAATCAGTTTGGGCTTACGTCCCAAAAAACAAACAAAAAAAGATACTAACAAAACCCCACAAAACTCAAAAATTATTTTAGTCTAAGGCTGGAATCTCCCTTCAGAATACATGTGCTTTTGTTTTCTTTTTCCTATCTTGGTAAGTAAGAAACTGAGGTAGAGTTTGAAAGAGAAAACTAATTCAAAGGCCCCAGTGTGAATCAACAGCAGATTCTGGGTTTAGAAATAAAAGAGTTGATTTGGAGTTGACTTGTTTTAGTTCTCAGACACGTGGATTCCCTGTCTGATTTTCACAGTGGCAGGATGGGGACAACTGCTGGGCAACTCACTGCAAACTGCAATATGGCTCAGCAGGAACTTGGCCAAGGTGTATAAAAGTGGCAGGCACAATGGGGAAGGGCTCAGGTGAGTGGCCAGGAGATCATCTGACATTGAAAGACAACATATCTTAACAGAATAGACTCTTTAGAACACAAATTTTGGAAAAAGTGAAAGAACTAAAGTAACAATTCCAGAGGCAGAGCCATTCTGAAAGCCTTACCTGTAGTCAAAACCTATATGGAGTTCCTCCTTCTCACACCCTAGGCTGACATGATTTTATATTTCTGCTGCTTTACAGGAATTCAAAAGATTGTACCTATATTGACTTATTTATACTTCCACGGAAGGAGATAAGGTACAGAAATAATCCACTCACTTTACACTTAAAGCCAGAGACAGTTTAGTATCTCGAGTTTGTGCTCTAAAAGGCATAAAGTTTATCCATCTAAAATGAAGCCAAATTTTCTCACATGGCGTAGCAAAGCTAAAGAGTGGTCTAGTGTAGCCGTGCCTCTCACCAACTGTGTGGCCATAACCATGTTTTTAATTGACCTGAACCTTAATTTTCTAATCTGTAGAACAGAGAAAATAGTATCTACCTGCCAAGGATGTTTTTAAAACAGTGTATGTTAGGCATCTTATCTGACAGAGTTAGCACTCAATGGATATTAACTATTAGTTTGCAGATATACCTTTTAGCACTGTTAACTGAGAATGCTTGTAGGTATTTGCCTTTCCAGTAAAGGAATGGGGACTCTATGTCCTGCCAAAGACCTCATGTATGTATAAGCCTGTGGTTGAGAGCAGAAGTAAAATACATTTACTTGTAAGTCGGGGTAAGTAATTGGAAAAAGGACCCTGCATTCATTTGGAGCACAGTTCATTAGTGTTCATGGGCCCTTAAGGCCACCTCCTTTTAGTGCAAGTCACATTAATATTTATAGATGGTAGAGCAGATTTATCCTTCAAAACCTTCAGAGATGTTCAAGCAATTCTGAATGGCTCGCAAATAAAAGTTTTGGCATTTGTTTTTGTTTGGCATCTCTTCTGTGCAGAAACCCTAATAACACCACAGTGGGAATTCCATGGTATGGTAAGCAGTTCCAAAAATAAGTATAAATTGCTACTGTGAAATACATATATTTTCCAATAACAAGAATTTCAGTCTCATTTAGAGGTCTCATTTTTGGTCATTGTTGTTCCACAATTAAAAAGATGTGTGTGAATCATTTTATTTAGTTTTTTATTACCAACTAAATGTTACTAATGGGACAGTACACATGGCCAAGAAAACTCAAGACCCATTATTTTTTGATGATGTTCAGACCAAATTTGTAGGTTTTTTTTTTTTTCCAAAAGACTTAGTCATTATATTTCGCAGTTGCATTATTTGGGGTAAATTGAAAATATGAAACTTAAGGAAAAAGCCAACATACAATCAAAATCTGTAAGTCTTTGCAAGGCTTTATAATCTGTATACAAGTATCAACAACAGAAATAACCCTATTAGGAAATTATAATTGCGTTCCAGCAGAACATAGTGTCTTTGGCCTACAGGTGCTACTTGAGCATCTAAAAATCAAAATTTCACAAAAATCAACACAATTAGCAATCTCCCCATCTCTGCAATGAGTAATGAGAACATTAGAGATCAATCTCATGGGACACTGGGAACTTTTCAAGATGAGTTAATAACATCTATTCTAAAGAGAAGGCATAAACACATATATCTCATTATACTTATTTGCTTTAATTACATAAAAGAGAGCATTTATGTAAACTACAGCAAATATTTTAGTTTCCATTTTGCCTGTTACTTCTGAAGGCATTTTTTAGCAAGAATAACTTCTGGGCTTTCATGTGATACATTCAATCTACTTCATAAAATTTCTTATCTCCCCTGTGAATTTCAGAGGGATGGCTATTCAATCTTTATAAAAGGAAAAGAAGGCTGATTTCCAAAACTTGGAAATAATCATAAGCTTTGCACAATCTTGGTGAATCTTAAATTAGGGAAAAAAAGAAATGTAACAAAGGAAAGCATTGTGAATTCGGAAGTATTGTGAGAATCTAAAATTTGATATAGTACATTCGCCCTCATAACACATTTCTGTAGAATATAGATTTATAGCAATCATTTTCACTCTGATTTCCTGTTTCTCTGTCCATTCACCAACAAGTATTTAGAAGCCTAAAATGGCTATGTGGAGTGTTTTAAGAGTTGACCTAGGAAGTAAGCACCCCTCTGGGAGCAATTTGATTGGTTAATACTAGTTCTGAGCTCAGCATGTGAACCTTTATGACTGCACAGCTTCAGGAATGAATTACTTGACCTCAACTTTCTCCATGGGGGTGTGCACCTTAATTTTCCACACTAATTTTCAAATGGAATGACAAAAACACTTTACTTATGTAGAGGTCGACTATTCTACAAACTCAACAACTTGGAACTCAAGACAAAAAGCAAGCAAAAAAAAGTATCTCTGCAGGCAAAGTGATGTCATCAAATCACATAGATTTTCTCCATCAGAGAGCTGCTTATCATTTAAAGCAAATGTACATTGATTTCATTCACAATTCCGATCACTATGCTGATATTGTTTTTGAGCCTAGAGCAGATTAGAAGAATCAAATCATATCTGAGAAAGAGAGACTAATAGAGGCAATACACTAAGAATAATATGATATAAAAATATACAGCCAGGCGCAGTGGCTAATGCCTGTAATCTCAGCATTTTGGAAGCCGAGGTGGGCTGATCACCTAAGGTCAGGAGTTCAAGACAAGTCTGGCCAACACAGTGTAACTCCGTCTCTATTAAAAATACAAAAATTAGCTGGGCATGGTGGCAGGTGCCTGTAATCCCAGCTACTTAGGAGGCTGAGGCAGGAGAATCACTTGAATCCAGGAGGCGGAGGTTGCAATGAGCTGAGATCATGCCATTGCACTCCAGTCTGTGCAACAAGAGCATAACTCCATCTCAAAAAAAAAGATACTAATTTAAAAATCATTAATAAAAAGGTCAAATAACTCCTGTATGCTTCTGTAGTCCATAAGAAATCACTTACTATAAAAAATTAACATTCATAATGATTATAAAAACAGAAAAGTTTTCGTTTTATTCAATTCACATTAGTTAAGAAAGTGAGGAAGTTGTTTTATAAAGTAACTTTATAAAGAATTTCATAGAATACAAAATATTTCAGGCTACTGTAGTGGCTTATGGCTGTAATCTCAGCACTGTGGGAGGCCAAGGCAGGAAGATTGCTTGAGGTCAGGAGTTCGAGACCAGGCTGGGCAACATGGCAAGACCCTGCCTCTACTGAAAAAATCAGCTGGGCATGGTGGTGTACACCCATAGTCTCAGCTACTAAGGGGGCTGAGGTGAGAGGATCACTTGAGCCCAGGGAGATGGAGGCTGCAGTGAGCCATGATTGTAAAACTGCACTCCAGCCTGGGCAACAGAGTGAGACCCTGTCTGAAAAACAGATAGATAGATAGATAGATAGATAGATAGACAGATAGATAGATAGATAGAGCAGATAGATCGTTAGATAGATAGGTAGATAGATAGATAGATAGATAGATAGACAGACAGATAGATGATTGATAGATAGATAGATAGATAGATAGATAGATAGATAGATATTTCAAAAGGATTGGCACATAAGGATACCCGCTAGAGATCTAGCATCTATCATGATGAATGCTGGATAATCCCATAGTTATTTGAAGAATTGCTTGTGAACTCAAACATGGAACTCTGTCTTTTCATTTTTTTAAAAATCGGAAGCATGTTCTCCTCCAAAGAATAAAAGCTTTTATCCGTAACCACAGGAACTTGAAACAATCTGCAAGACTTAAGTATGGGCTGACATTCAGCAGGTGGTAACAGGAATAAAACCAATGCCAGAAACTGAGGTTTCAATGAGAATGTTACTCTCTCTCCTACTCCTACAGGATTTTGGTGTGGAAAGTGAAGAAGGGAGGAGAAAGGGAAAGCTCATCCTCCTGAGGATGGAGGAGCAGGCTGCAAGCTGACTGACTCCTTCAGGGATCTTAAGGGGGCACTATTAATAATTATGTTTGGACAACAGGCATACACCAAGACAGTTCTAGGGAAACGGAATATGTGGTCACCCTAGTTTTAAGGAGCAAGATGAAAAATACTATGCTAATTAACTATCCTCTAACAATTCTTGAGGTAGAGGGCAGTCGGAAAATATAAAGGAATAATTCACAAAAGTATTCCATAGAATACCCTGAAGAAATAGCCTCCCCAATTCATGTATTCATTCATTCAGTCTCAGTGAATAGCTACTGTAATACATTACACTTTCCAGTATAATCTCTCTTTCCTATTAGATTGCACATTTTTAAGAGCCAGAATCATGTATTTTAAAATTATATTTCCTTTCAAGTCTCATTTATTTCATTTCTTCAGTAGATGATAAATATCTGTTATCAAAATAGTATCTATAAAAAAATGGAAGACCTACATAATGAAAATAATATGAATAATAATTACACTTTTATTCCCCCACCAATTCTTGAATTAATCTTACAAGATAAAATTAGTTGCTTGAACTTAGAGAGTGCTCTAAGACCCTGGATTTCTCTGAACCACAGTATTTATCTTTCCAGCATTGACAATTGCATGGCACTGTTAAGACACATCACTGGAAAGGGATGCATTAGAAAAAAAAATGCTAGAAAATAATCTGTGTATTGTGTTACTTGATAGATTTTATAATTTAATTTGACTATCAGTCTATTTGAAAACTTTAATGTTACAGCTACTGATATAGTTTGGTTACATTGATACAGATTGTGATCGACACACAATCTGCTGTATTTTAATAGATTAAACTAATATATCCTTCCCTTGATTACACCTTTCAAACTATATTTACAGAGAAAGATAGGGGTGAGCATTGGGGGGAATCTAAGTATGTTTTGCTATGTGTTGAATTATAATTTTTGAAACATAAAACATACACACACAGCTACATTTTGGATGCACAATCCAAATACTTTTGGATATACAATCTTAACTTTCTGAGAATTTCTAGAAAACTTTTAAAAGCACAAAATATAGTATACATGAAATTAAAATATCTGTTCAAATTTTAAAATTTTAGATACGCTGGCATCTGGAAACTTTTCAGAGTTAATTAGTTCATTCATTCAATATAAATACATTTTTATAGTTACTGTGCTAGGTGATAAAGTGGTCACAGAGCTCCTCCCTCAAATTGTTCATAGTCCAGTGAGCAATTTGTCTTCAAGGTTACAAAGGCATTTGACACAGTAAGTGGAGGTATTCACAGGAGTAAGGAGCATACAGGAGGGACACCAATGCATTCAGGATTAGGAAAAAGTCTTCCCAGAGTAACAATTATATAAGCTGAGTCTTATTTTAAATGATGATATGACAGGTTGTTTGTTGTCCATTAATATCACTTCTCTTCTTCTGTAGAAATAGGGCATCTGTTTTCCAGTAGGACAAATGGCAGTCCTCATCCACAGTATAAAAACTATACTTCCCAGCCTCTTTGCAGGTGACTAAGTACCTGCTAATACATGTGAGTAGAGGTATAACTTGACAGCTTCCAGGAAACTTCTCCCAAAATAGTTGGGGTATGCTCTTTGTTCCTTTTCCTCTTTGTGCTTTCCTCTAACCCTCTCTCTGGAACATAGATGCAATGACCTGAGTTCAAAATGCCATCTTGTACTACAAAGACAAGAACCACATTCCAGGGAAGATGGAGCAATAAGCTAAAAAGAGCCTGATTTCCTGAGGACATCCCAGCGCAGAGATGTCATACCAGTGTAAGCTGCCCACCTAAAGACTATCATGGAAGAGAGGATGAACATCTATTTAATCTGTGCTATTTGGGGGTCTCTGTTATAGCTAAACATAATCCTGACATAAAAGCCACTCACCACAGAGGAACAATGCATGCAAAATAACAGAGACAAACAGCACACTGTTTTCAAGGCACTTGACAAGTTCAGCATGACACAGGTTCAGGGAGGAAGTAGATGGTAGCAAGCTTGATCATGAAGGGGCTAGCAGGTCATACAAAGAAAATTGGATTTAATTAGAAATGCATAAAAGTCAAAATGCATATTTAAATAAAGGAGAAATAATGTTATAAGAAATGACTGAGTTGATATGCAGGCTCAATCCAAGAATCAACCACTAAGTGTTGAAGGAAGGAAGTCAGGCTGCTATGCTTCCTGCATTGGTGTGTACATTTGGGGCCTTGGCTACCTTGTTTAGGGCTCAAACAAAATTTAAGACACAGTTTAGAGAAAGGCAGGTATATTCATTTACTGTTGCCATTGTAACAAATCATCACAAAGTTGGTGGCTTAAAACAACACGCATTTGTTCAATACCAGCCTGGCCAACATGGTGAAACCCAGTCTCTACTAAAAATACAAAAATTAGCTAGGCAAGGTGGCAGCCGCCTGTAATTTCAGCTACTTGGAAGGCTGAGGCAGGAGAATTGCTCGAAACCAGAAGGCGGAGGTTGAAGTGAGCCGAGATCGCACCACGGCATTCCAGCCTAGGCTACAAGAGCAAAACTCTGTCTAAAAACAAAAACAAAAACAAACAAACAAAAAAACATGCCTTTGTTTCTGTAGAGCTCTAGAGCTCGGAGGTTTTTAATGGGTTTCACTGGGCAAAAGCTAAAGCACTGGCAGAACTACAGTCCTTTTGGAAGCTCTAGTGGACAATCCATTTCCTTGCCTTTTTCAGTTTCTAGTGATGGCCTGCATTCCTTGGCTTGTGGCCCCTTCCTCCATCTCCAAAGCTTATCCCTCCACTCTGCTTCCATCATCACATCATATTCTCCTCTGATTCTGACTACTCCTCTGTCCCTCTTATAAAATGATGGTGATTACATGAAGCCCTCCTGGGTAATTAAGTCAATATCCTTGAATTAATCACAACTGCAAAGTCCCTTTTGTTGTATAAGATAGCATTCACAGGCTCCAGGGATTAAGATATGACATATTTAGGGGCCATTGTTCAGCTACCGCCTCAAGGAATCAGATAAAAATTCCAGATTAGGAAATGAGAAATTTGAATTTTGCTTCTAACTCAGTGACTGACCTTAAAAGCCACTTAAGTCAATTCCCTACTCTACACTTAAATATAAAATTACTGCTAAGTGCTCACCCACTCTCTTCTTTTAACTCCACTATTTACTGCCATGTTCGCTACCTTGCCAGGAAGGTCAGTACTCTCCCCCTTGTTTTTCTTTACTGCTCCCCACATAAGAAAGCTTGTCTATGCCTTGAGCTTGAATCTTTCCCTCTAACATCTAATTATTAGTCCTAGTTCTGCCCTCCCAAGTCATATCCCTCTCTACATTAACCACTGTAGTCATGACTTCTCCTAATAGAAACACTCAGCACAGGACACAGTTTTAAGCTGCCTCACCATGCAGGCTGCAATCTCCCTAAAGAACAACGTGGCACTCACATGTGCCTCTGCATCAAACTTCATTCAGTGTGCACCTGCCTTCCAATACCATTAACAAATTAAGTGCTTTATAAATGTGACACCAACAGCATCAACCATAACATGAAGACATTGGATTGCAATATAGCAAACGCGACATTATTTGAAAGGAAATAAACTGGCTATAGGGCCCAATTTTAAAGCATCCAGCCTGATCTTCATAGCAAATATTGTTTTATGAAGCAATATTTGGTATTGATCATGTTGAATATACTTCTACCTAGAAATGGTCATAGAAAGGTAGAGTGGGTCTCGGTGCTGTTTAAAACATTTAGGGGTTGTTTGTGTTTAAAGATACTGAACAGATTTCTGGGTAAGCTTACTTCCTGGTCAAAAGGTGCCTCCCACAAAGGCAAGTTGAAACACCATTCTTATATCCTTCATGGAGAACAAGAGTCCATGATGCCATTGAGGACTCTAGGAAACTCCTGAGAAGTTTTCCAGGGATACAGGAAGTAGCTGAGGCTTCTTGCAGATTGCTGTGAACTCTCTCTGAGCAGCCACTTCCGTCTTCCACTAAAGCTCTGCAGAGTTCTGAGAAACAGGTAGTGAAGCAGCCCAAGGCCCCTGCCTATGGAATCTTACCTGCTGCACAGAGAAGAAGCAGCCCCAAACTGAGCTGAAAACCTTATCTGGATAATAATTCTGCTTGGTTTTTCTGCCCTTTAATTCTCCTCCCCAGTTTCTACAGAACCTGGGACCCTGAAGGAGTATGGTGCACTCTTGGTCCAAGCTCAGATGACCTATGGCAGGTCCAATCCTCATTATGTTTTCACACACAGTCGTGATGCTCAAATGTGTCCTGAAACGAATTCCTACCTTTTGTTCAAGTTTTGAAAAGTAGGTTCTGCCTTCTTCCCTTGGTCTCAGTTCCACCCTTAAAACCATTCTGGCAACAGTGTCCTTCCAGGATATGGAAAAATCAATGATTCCATCTTGTTCCTGGCTTTTTCTTTCTTAAATATCAGGAATTGGGTTCTGCATTTGAATACTAGCCCTGTGACTGAGGCCTTGCTATCCAGAAGGATTTACCTGAAGCCTCTGTCTTACCTATTTGCTAGAATTCTGTGATGTTTCTTGAACCTACCATCTCTCTGTGTTTGTCTACTGCGTATCAGGGCAACTTTCATCTCTTGCAAAATCTTCTGACACCATATTTACATTACTGTGCTGATGAGTCAGCATTCCTTCCACTGCCCGCAGGTAGGCCTTCCTCTGCCGCCACTCTGACCCATAACAGTTGGCCTGCCCAGTTCCAAGTTCTCACATCCATGGGCTGCTCCATCCTATTTGGACAACTAACCCTGTCACTCTCCTCTGTGACAGGGTTAGTTGCCCAAGTAGGATGGAGCAGCCCATGGATATCAGCTCTGGGGTCCCATGAGAGACCCTTTGGACCAATAGCATTTTGAAAAAAGCCTCATTAGGATAGGTTTGGGAATGTTAAGACTTAGGAATACTATACAGTTTTCTTTTATATCACATGATTTGCATTTTATGGGTGCTTATTTTGGATACAAAACTATACAGATGGCTTATTTAAGTTACGGGAATTAATATTATACCCTTTTGAGAAAAATTCTGTGAAGACACAACCTATGTTATTATTACTTTTTTAAATGCAGGGGGTCAATTCCTATAAGCCAACTTGTTTTTAGTGTTGTGGGTTTTTTTTTTTTTTTTTTTTTTTTT